>NW_025895095.1:0-1080 GCF_002878395.1 Capsicum annuum
TTCAGCTTCTTGCACTGTGTCCATCCTTACTGTGCAATCTATTCAAGTTAGCTAATCTTGTGATGAAGATCCATTCAGCTGCCCGCATTTATTTATAAATGATCCTGCACCAAGGAACTTTCTGGAAATCAGCCCTCATGATAATGTACATCTTTTTGATGGAGTATTGATGCATTTATTCAGATTCTAGCATTGTGTTCATCCTTACTGTGCAATCTATTAGACAAATTCTTTCCCCAAGAGCTAAGTGAAGCCAACGTTCTTGAGTTCATCAACCTCATGCAGGGGAATATGACAGTTTGAGAATATTCTCTCAGATTTACTCAGCTTGCTAGGTATGCTCCTCATGGGATTGCAGACAATAGAGCTAAGATGAGCAAGTTCGTGTCAGCGGTCGATGATAGCATGGTAAATGAGTGTAGTTCTGCAATATTGATCGGTCATATGACCTTAGAAAGACTCATGACTAATGCCCAGTATGTAGAAGAGGAGAAATTTAAGACTAGGGAGAGGCAGAACAAGAGAGCAAGGTCAGGTAATTTTAACTTTCCTCACCCCAAGTTAAATAGAGGAAACCGTTTACAGTTTCGCTCTAAGTCCGCCATTCCATCTCCTTCCTCCGCCAACGCTCCAGTGCCGAAGTTCAGAGATGGAAATAGAAACAAAGTGCCAGGCTCTAAATCTCAGGACAGTGTTAGCAGTGCCCAAACGAATTTCCTTTGTCAGACTTATGGCAAGAACCACAAGGGCATTTGCAGAGCCGGTAGTGATGTCTATTTTGGCTATCGTAAGCCAGGCCACAGGATTAGGGATTGTCTGCAGTCAAGTATTCAGGGTTAGCAAAATCATTCTACAGCTTTTTCTAGTCACCCGAACCAGCAGGGTGCCATTTCTAGTGCTACCAGTGGGCAACGCCAAAACAGACTCTATGTCTTCAGTCGTAACATGATCAAGAAAATTCTCCTGATGTCGTTACTGGTATGTTAAAGATTTTCCATGTTCATGTTTATGCTTTGCTATACCCAGGTGTATCTTTGTCTTTTATTGCTCCATACATAGCAGCTAATATCAAAATCATTC
>NW_025895096.1:0-1589 GCF_002878395.1 Capsicum annuum
CACTATCTCAATTTTCCACATATAGTGGAAGTCAATGTCTCAACCTATGGTGGCACGAAGTTCTGGGGTGTGAAACCGTAGTAACATACCCAACTCGATGCTAAATACTACTCCCAATACTATGCTCAAAAATCTCAAGAAAAATCCACTTTAAGGGTAATCTCATATTTCTTAAGTAAAATAAATTATAAAATCCGTAACTCGTTTCATAAAGTGGATTTTTAACTCTGTTGTGACCAAAAGGTCAAATCTTTCTATACTTCATCAAAAATAGTCTAAACATGGGTGCATGTAGCACATAAATCCTCAAAAAAACAATCTCAATGTGGGTTAATGACCCTTATAGCGATACTTAATCAAAACATTTCAGCATTTATGCTTTATATCACAAGCATGCATAATTTATACGGAAATTTGAAAAATTTCAGACTTTAATCATAACAATAATCTCAAACTCATGGAGTTTATTTTCTAGCTCGGGTGTCGGATTTTGGTGAAATTGGTATCATTGAAAAGCTAATTCGATTCTCTATAATTTTGTGGGTAGAAATATGCAGAAATACCACATATTTATCAAGTTATGCTCATTCAAAGATGACCCTTGCGAATTCAAATACTAAAACTTGATGGATTTCGAAACTCTTAGCTTGTACTACCTTAAGTGACTCATATAACCACACTTAAAACATCATAATCTCTCTTATAACTAGGGTACTCTTGGTAATTTAGGTGCCCAAATATGGCTTACAAAATTGGGGTTTTCACATAAACGAACAACGGTTTGTTTTCTAACTTAGGAAAGTGCGGGGCATTACAATATCTCCCCCTTGGGGACATTCGTCCTCGAATATGGATAATTAAACTGAAACATAGAGGAATGTTAGTCTTCAAACTATCACGTGTAACTGATAGAACTGAATCACTAGATCTTAAGAATAATGAGCTATTGAACTGGTCTGCAAGTGCATGAATCCTCAAGAAAAATAACTATATGGCTAAGATAGAAACGAGAGTATCAACTTATGAGTAACCATTACTTTGCACTGGATCTGATCTCATGAGAAAGGATGAGAGGTTTATGACCTGAAAACTCGGGGTATTACAACATCCCCCTCTTGGGATCGTTCATCCCCGAATAATAATAATTTGATGAAAATACTAGGAAGAGACTTTGATACTACACAGGATACTTACGAACTGAATCATGACTTAATATCTGAAACTGAAACTGATGCATGAACTGAGCTGAATTCATAATTTAATTGGACACAAACACATTTCCTCTTGGAATGTACATACGTATAAGACTGCGGATAGTAAGACTAGTTGGAAAATTAAGAATCTATAGGAGCTTATCTCCTTGCTTGCTAAACTAGACTGCAGGCTATATGGACTGGATCAGACTGACTACCCATACTCAAATGGAGTATTTCTTTAGTACTTTTCTACGAAATTCTATTGACATTAGGGAGCAAAGAATTTTGGGCATGCTCTGAACAAAACATTTGACTAAGGAACTACAACATTGATATAAGTCTATAGCATGGAATATAATTATATAACTCATAAACTAGGATAGGATTGCTAAG
>NW_025895097.1:0-2783 GCF_002878395.1 Capsicum annuum
ATATCATATGCAGAACCTATGTAAATATAGGTGATATCGTATGCGGCGCCTATGTAAATATATACGATATCATATGCGGCGCATATCTTATGGTTTCAAGTGACTTAAACACTCCATTTTTGGGTTATTTTGAGGGAAATAAAGTCTTTTGGCACTCCTTACACACCCCTAAACTTAACCTTACAAATTTAATAGATTCTAAACGCATCATAACCTTATTATCAGTCTAAGTTCATCATCTAAGAGCACTAAAGGAGAAAAACAACTAGGGTTACACAATCTACATTCAGGGTCCAATCTTTCAACGAATCCATTACCATAAAGGTATGTGGGTTATGAACAAGAACACCCTTTCATTCTTGTGCCCAAAGTTTGCATTATTTTACAAAGATACATGACTTTTACATGTTTTATTATAAATTTGAAGTGATAAATCTTATCCTATGTTGTTGTTCAAGATACTATGATTATTTTGAATATTTAGAAAATAAACTCCATGAGGTTGAGATTATTGTTATGATTAAAGGCTGAAATTTTTCAGATTTCCGTATCAATTATGCATGCTTATGATATAAAAGATAAATGTTGAAATGTTTTGATTAAGTATCTCTATAAAGGTCATTAACCCACATTGAGATTGTTGTTTTGAGAAGACTATTTTTGATGAAGTATAGAAATATTTGACCTTTGGATCACAAAAGAGTTAAAATCCACTTTATGAAATGAGTTACGGATTTTATCATTTATTTAACTTAAGAAATATGAGATTATCCTTAAAGTAGATTTTTCCTGAGATTTTTGAGCATATTATTGGGTGTAGTATTTAGCACCGAGTTAGGTATGTTACTACGGTGTCATACCCCAGAACTATGTGCCACCATAGGTTGAGACATTGACTTCCACTATATGTGGAAAAATTAGATAGTGATCACTGAGATGAGATTGTTCTACACCGATGGGAAGGGTAGGACAGCCCTAACCTTATGGAGGCAAGTCGTGGGACATCATGGGTGGTTACATGGTGTACATGTCGGTTAGAAGAACCTCTCAAAGAGTTGTCCCTCATTGTTAGATTAATTTTACTGATTTAAAAGAGATTTAAAATGCAGATTTATGATGTATTCAATATTTCAGATTTCACTAAGATCGCTTGATGAGAGAATAAGAAAAGAATCTTGATATTTGAATTAAGTGTAATGGATCATGATATCCAGATTGACATGTTTTACCATTCATTATGTATGATTTCAGATATTAAATTTCTTTCAAGCTTTATGAGCTATTTAAAAATGTCATGCATAATTTTATAAAATGTGATGATATTAAGATATAATTTAATATATGCATTTCACCCCATATGCTCGGTACATTTCGATCGTACTGACCCACATATTCATATGTGGGCTACATTTTCTTGGAATGTAGGTACAAGGTATAGTGTACATCTTCAGATCCAGTCAGTTCGCGTCATCTAGTCAGCCGGTGATGAGTCCTTTTGATTCAAGGGCTTGAGTTAGTTATACAGTTCAAGAAGTGTTGTATTTTCTATATTCATTCGTATTGAGTTGGGTTAGTCGGGAGTAATGAACCGGCTACCTACAGTCAGTACAAGTAGAGGCTTCCTAGACAGTCAGTAGAAATTGATGTATTCTATTTCAGTTTCGGTGGTAAAAGCAGAGTTGTAATCTTGTAAATTTAGTTTTGTATCGATCATATTCAGAAAAAAGTTATTTTCGGAAGATTTTTATAGATTTATACTTTTTGTTCAGTTGCTATTGAGTTATGCCAGCAGAAGGGTTAGCTTGGGGACACTTATGATCCTAAAAACCGTGTGACATCTCGAGACACAATTTCGAGGAGTTAAAATAATACACTTAACCATTTTCAATTGAATAAGTATCAAAACCAAACCACAATAAAAACTAAAAATCCCCTTTAATGTCCCTACACTAAACCATTTAAAAGTGACTAAGTATCAAAACAAAACCACATTAAAAACAAAAATCCTCTTTAAAGTCCCTACATTTAACCATTTTCAAGAAACTAAGTCACCAACCAAGCCACATTCAAAACAAAAAATCCCCTTTAAAGTTTATATACTTAACCATTTTCAAGTGACTAAGTCTCAAAATCAAACCATATTTAAAACGAAAAATACCCTTTAAAATCCCTACACTTAACCATTTTCAAGTGACTAAGTATCAAAACCAAACCATATTTAAAACACAAAAAATCCTCTTTAAAGTCTCTAAACATAACCATTTTCAAGTAAATAAGTCACCAACCAAACCATATTCAAAACAAAAAATTCCCTTTAAATTCCCTATACTTTACCATTTTCAAGTAACAAAGTATATAAACCAAACCATATTCAAAAAAAAAATCCCCTTTAAAGCCCCTCCACTAAACCATCTTTAATTGACTAAGTATCAAAACCAAACAACATTCAGAATTAAAAAATCTCCTTTAAATTCTCTAAACTTAACCATTTTTAAGTGACTTAGTATTAAAACCAAACCACATTCAAAACAAAAAATTCCCTTCAAAGTCCCTACACTTAAACATTTTCAAGGAACTAAGTCACCAAACAAACCACATTCAAAGCAAAAATTGCCTTTAAAGTCCCTATACTTTACCATTTTCAAGTGACTAAGTATCAAAACTGAAACACATTAAAAACAAAAAATCCTCTTTAAAGTTCCTAGACTTAAACATTTTCAAGTAACTAAGTCACCAAACAAACCACATTCAAAATAAAAAATCCCCTTTAAAGTCCCTATACT
>NW_025895098.1:0-1354 GCF_002878395.1 Capsicum annuum
AAGGAGGTAAACCAATCATGAAGTCCATATTTATCTCTTACCACTTCCAGGTGGGAATACTAAACTCCTGCATCATACCACCAGGTCTTTGGTGTTCAACCTTAACCTGTTGGCACGTTGCACACTTAGCTACAAACGCTGCTATATCTTTCTTCATGCCACTCCACCAATAGATTTCCTGCAAATCTCAGTACATCTTGGTGGCACCAAGATGAATAGAATATCGTGTCCCATGCACTTCAACCATAATCCTCTATCTCAGATCATCAACATTCGGGACACACAATCTACCCTGCAATCTCAACACACTATCTTCCCCTTAGGAGAAAACCTCTACTCTTTGGTCCTTGACTGACTCCTTCAGTCTGACCAAACTAGCATCTAAGTATTGCTTTTCCTTCACTTCCGAAACCAAGGAGGATTCAGAACTACTCTGAACCCCTATACTACCTTCAGTAGACTCAAACAACCTAACCCCTAATCTAGCCAAACAATGTACATCACGAGCCAACTCTTTCTTACCTTCTACCACATGTGAAACACTACCCATGGACACTCTACTTAGGGCATCTGCCACAACATTGGCCTTGCTCAGATGTTACAACATACTCATATCATAGTCCCTTAACAATTCTAACCATCATCTCTGCCTAAGATTCAATTCTCTTTGGGTAAACACATACTATAGACTCTTATGATCAGTGAAAACATCAACATGGACACCATACAAATATTGTCTCCAGATTCTCAAAGCAAACACAACTGCAGCCAACTCAAGGTCATGGGTGGGGTAATTTTTCTCATGGGGTTTTAACTATCTAGAAGCATAAGCTATCACCGTACCCTTCTGTATCAATACACAACCCAACCCAAATCTCAAAGCATCACAGTACACCACAAAACCATCAACACCATCAGGCAAAGTCAAAACAGGGGCTGAAGTGAGTCGAGTCTTCAACTCCTAAAAACTCTTCTCACAAGATTCGGACCACAAGAACTTCACTTTCTTTTGGGTCAAGCGAGTCATAGGAGATGGTATAGAGGAGAAACCATCAATAAAACGGCGGTAATAGCCAGCTAAACCCAAGAAACTTCATATATCAGTCAGAGAAATATATCTAGGCCAATTTCTAACAGCTTCGGTCTTTTGGGGATCAACTCTAATACCCTCAAAAGAAATGATATGACCCAAAAAAGCAACTAACCATAGACAAAACTCACACTTACTAAACTTGGCAAACAACTTGTTATCTCTAAGGGTTTGCAAGATAGTTCGGAGGTGATCAGAATATTCATCCTCACTACAGGAGTACACCAGTATATCATCGATGAACACTATGACAAACATATCCAG
>NW_025895099.1:0-1790 GCF_002878395.1 Capsicum annuum
AGTATAGATGTTGGGAGTTGACTAATAGGTCATATTTTGTTATCTTTCTGAAATTCTTTTATTCTTGGATGATGATTACTCTGTTGATATTTGAGGATTATTTATGGAAACCCCGTTGATTTGTGTTGAACTGAATGAAAATGGCTCAAAGGGTTAACTTAGGGCTACTCATAGCCTCAAGCACTGTGTGACGCTCCGGGACCCATTTTTCGAGGCATTACAAACTTGGTATCAGCACCTAAGGTTTTAAGGTGTCCTAGGGAGTCTGACAAGCCGTATTAAGTAGAGTCTTGATCATCGGTGTGTAGCACGCCACATCTATGAGCAAGAGGCTACAAGACGTTTTAGGAAAAAGTGTAATTCTTTCTTTCAGAAGTCTATAGTGCTTAAAGTGTCTCTCTCTGCCATTGATTCGTGCTCTCCTCTTTCAGAAATATGCCTCTATTGATTGTCAAACCCAAATGGTCAAGTTTCAGTTTTTGGGTGCATCCATGTTTGAGTGGTCTGGGAATTATGTGTCACCCAAGAGTCATTTTATCTCTTACCTCAAAGCTAGAAAGCTTATTTCCAAGGGGTGTATTTACCATTTGGTTTGAGTCAAAGACATAAAGTCTGAGACTCCAACTCTCCAGTCTGTTAACATCATCAATGAGTTTTTTGATGTCTTTTTGGATGATATCCTAGGGATACCTCCTGATAGAGAGATAGACTTCGGAATTGATCTTCTTCCCGATACTCAGCCCATTTATATTCCTCCTTACCGTATGGCCCCTGCAGAACTTAAGGAGTTGAAAGAGCAACTCAAAGATCTACTAGATAAGGGTTCATAAGGCCCAGTGTTTCTTTTTGGGGTGCTCCTGTGTTGTTTGTGAGAAAGAAAGATGGCTCTTTGCGTATGTGCATTGATTACCGCCAACTGAATAAAGTCACCATCAAAAATAAGTACCCTCTTCCGAGAATAGATGATTTGTTTGACCAATTGCAAGGTGCAAGTTATTTCTCAAAGATAGACCTTCGTTCCGGCCATTATCAACTCAAATTTAGGGAGTGTGACATCCCAAAAACCGCTTTCCGAACTCGTTATGGCCATTTTGAGTTTCTTGTTATGTCTTTTGGGTTAACTAATGCCACAACAGCTTTCATGGACCTCATGAATCGAGTGTTCAGACCATATATGGATATGTTTGTTATAGTGTTCATCGATGATATACTGGTTTACTCTCGTATGAGGATGAACATTCTGATCATCTCCGAACTGTCTTGCAAACCCTTAGAGATCATAAGTTGTTTGCCAAGTTTAGTAAGTGTGAGTTTTGGCTAAGGTCAGTTGCTTTTCTGATTCATATCATTTCTTTCGAGGGTATTAGAGTTGATCCCCAAAAGACTGAAGCTGTTAGAAATTGTCCTAGACCTATTTCTCCGACTAATAACTGAAGTTTCTTAGGTTTACTGGCTATTACTGCCATTTTATTGAGGGTTTCTCCTCTATAGTGTCTCCTATGACTAGGTTGACCCAAAATAAAGTGAAGTTCTTGTGGTCCGAATCTTGTAAGAAGAGTTTTTAGGAGTTGAAGACTCGACTCACTTCAGCCCCTGTTTTGACTTTGCCTGATGGTGTTGATGGTTTTGTGGTTTACTGTGATGCTTCGAGAGTTGGGTTGGGTTGTGTATTGATGCAGAAGGATAAGGTGATAGCTTATGCTTCTAGATAGTTGAAACCCCATGAGAAAAATTACCCCACCCATGACCTTGAGTTGGCTATTGTTGTGTTTGCTTTGAAAATCTGGAGA
>NW_025895100.1:0-1205 GCF_002878395.1 Capsicum annuum
GATAACTGAGTATGAGTCAGTTGGGGCATGTCTCAATGGCTCGCTGGTTTTATTGATTTTCTTAGAGGCTTGTCAGACTAGTATAGATGTTGGGAGTTGACTAATAAGTCGTATTTTGTTATCTTTCTGAAATTCTTTTATTCTTGGATGATGATTACTCTGTTGATATTTGAGGGTTATGTATGGAAACCCTGTTGATTTGTGTTGAACTGAATAAAAATGGCTCAAAGGGTTAGCTTGGGGCTACTCGTAGCCTCAAGCACCGTGTGACGCTTCGGGACCCATTTTTCGAGGCGTTACAAACTTGGTATTAGAGCCTAAGGTTTTAAGGTATCCTAGGGAGTCTGACAAGCCGCGTTAAGTAGAGTCTTCATCATTGGTGTGTAGCGCGCCACATCTATGAGAAAGAGGCTACAAGACGTTTTAGGAAAAAGTGTGATTCTTTCTTTCAGAAGTCTATCGCGCTTAAAGTGTCTCTCTCTGCTATTGATTCATGCTCTCCTCTTTCAGAAATATGCCTCTATTGATTGTCGGACCCGAATGGTCAAGTTTTAATTTTTGGGTGCATCCGTGTTTGAGTGGTTTGAGAATTCTGTGTCACCCAAGAGTCATTTTATATCTTACCTCAAAGCTAGAAAGCTTATTTCCAAGGGGTGTATTTACCATTTGGTTAGAGTCAAAGACACTAAGTCTGAGACTCCAACTCTCCAGTCTGTTAATGTCGTCAATAAGTTTTCTGATGTCTTTTCAGATGATCTACCAGGTTACCACCTTATAGAGAGATAGAGTTCGGGATTGATCTTCTTCCTGATACTCAGCCCATTTCTATTCCTCCTTACCATATGGCCCCTGTAAAACTTAAGGAATTGAAAGAGTAACTCAAAGATCTACTAAATAAGGGTTTCATAAGGCCCAGTGTTTCTCCTTGGGGTGATCCTGTGTTGTTTGTGAGAAAGAAAGATGGCTCTTTGCGTATGTGCATTGATTACCGCTAAATGAATAAAGTCACCATAAAAAATAAGTACCCCCTTCCAAGAATAAATGATTTGTTTGATCAATTGTAAGGTGCAAGTTATTTCTCAAAGATAGACCTTTATTCCGGCTATCATCAACTCAAAGTTAGGGAGTGTGACATCCCAAAAAATGCTTTCCGAACTTGTTATGGCCATTTTGATTTTCTTGTTATGTCTTTTGGGTTAACTAAT
>NW_025895101.1:0-1059 GCF_002878395.1 Capsicum annuum
CTTTCAAAAGATTTAAATGATATTTACATTATGAGAATTGATATTCTTGATGAACTGAAAGTGATTGACAAATTTTATGATGACTTACATGTGTTATTGTACTTATTTCATCCTCTCATGATTATGATGATTTTGTTCGAGCTATGTGAGTCTTTCATACATCCTGCATATTTCTTATAAATATTTATGATGATGATGTTTATACAACTGCATACACCCTCATATACTCGGTTTCTTTCCATGGTACTGACCCACATCTTTGGATGTAGGCTACATTTTCTTAGAATGTAGGTTCCAGTGCTTAGTTCCAGGTTTGGCAGTGATTCTTCAGGCACGCTATTCTACATCCTCTATTGTGGTGAGTCCTCATGTTCTGAGGACGTGATGTCTAATGTTGGTTTCACAGAATTGTTTACATTTGATAACTGAGTATGAGTCAGTTGGGGTATGTCTCAATGGCTCGCTGGTTTTATTGATTTTCTTAAAGTTTTGTTAGAATAGTATAGATGTTAGGACTTGACTAATAAGTCATATTTTGTTATCTTTCTGAAATTCTTTTATTCTTGGATGATGATTACTCTGTTGATATTTGAGGGTTATTTATAGAAATCCCGTTGATTTGTGTTGAACTAAATAAAAATGGCTCAAAGGGTTAGCTTAGGGCTACTCATAGCCTCAAGCACCGTGTGATGCTCCGGGACCCATTTTTTGGGGTGTTACAAACTTGGTATCAAAGCCTAAGGTTTTAAGGTGTCCTAGGGAGTCTGACAAGCCGCGTTAAGTAGAGTCTTGATTATCAGTGTGTAGCGCGCCACATCAATGAGCAAGAGGCTTCAAGACATTTTAGTAAAAAGTATGATTCTTTCTTTCAGAAGTCTATCATTCTTAAAGTGTCTCTCTCTGCTATTGATTCGTGCTCTCCTCTTTCAAAAATATGCCTCCACATCGAGTAAGAAGAAATAATGGTAGTCAACTACCTTAACCTGCTGACTCATTAATCTTCATAGAGTCCTGTTGGCTGATCTGATTGAGTTAGACATGGTAGGTTTTGATGTGATT
>NW_025895102.1:0-1390 GCF_002878395.1 Capsicum annuum
TCAAGTGATGAAAGACTTAAATACCTTGATATTTGTGGAGTCTGTGGCATCATGTATGGCACAATCTCTGTATGTTGATATGTCATACCTGATGCCCTAAGTGAAATCCTGAGTGCAACCCATTGAAGTGGAACCAAAATTATGATAGTGGTTGCTTGATCATCTTCTGAATTTATTTGGGCATTTTGTGTTGCTTGATCTATTTCATTCATTTCAACAGGTACTTGGTCTCTCACAATAGCACTTCCATTTTTCCAGCAACACCGCCTTTACCTCGCCTATGAATAGGGGGCCGTAACTGATCAGGTTGTACCTCATCTCTTCTATAATCGACTGACACATGAATCATGTTGGCCTCATGGACATATCTCAAATATTCAGAACTTTAATCCTGCACCATCTTTCTAAACATGTATATGTCCTCATACGATGGCGTATCTCCAAGTGATTTAGCTTCATCAACCATCGAATGGATATGACACAACTGTGAGTTAAAATAAAAATCATTCAACTATACAAGCATAAAAAATATTAAACAAAATCTAAGTTTCCACTCTAGAAGTTTTGATTATTATTAACATATATTAGATAAAGAATAATCAGACAAGTAAAGTTTTACTTACCATTGTTTTATATGCGGTTGAATTAGGCACATAGCCTTGTTGGCATTAAGGATGGGGATTAGGATTACCAATGAGAAGATGAGTAATATGTCCGAACCAAATAAGGCAGGGATCGTCATACCGAAGTGGCCCATGATTGACCGGTGCATTACAGATATATTATTCTCGCTCGTTCCAAAAAGGTAACCATTGTGCATGTTCTAACTCCTAGTTTATATTTGGCCTTCCCAAACGATCATGACGAAAGTGGGTGAAATCAAATAAAAATGGAGTTGGAATCACCTGTTGCATTCTAAATTGCCTCATTACTCTATCAGGCAAGTGAACCTCTACCACATCCCAATAGAAGATTGGAATTCTAGCACGCCACATGTCTCGTCCAACACAACAATAGTCAGGAAGACTCTCAATTAAGTCATCGGGATATGGTTCCCAGATAAACTACATAAAAAAGGAAAAAGGAAATGGGTCTTTACATTTACAATCTACATAAAATCAAAAAAAAAAAATTATACACAATCTACCTGACCTTTTGTCATAGAGCCAAGTGCATCCCTACAAACTTTCAGCACATGCTTAGTAGTGTTAGTCCAACTAAAGTGTGCAAACCATCTAGTAGCATGTGGACCCCTAGGCAAATCAGTAGGAAAAATATTTCTTGCACCTCTTTTTCCTACTATCTGTGGCCTAAGGACAGTGATCCTCTCCCATGCTCAAACCTGATATATATATATATATATATATATGTATATATATATATGTATATA
>NW_025895103.1:0-2804 GCF_002878395.1 Capsicum annuum
GTAGCCCATCGTAAGTACTAGTGAAAATCTTTAAAATTTTAGAGCCTCAGATCTTCAATCTTTGATACTTGTGATGGCACTTACGGCATCGTAGGTAGTACTTATGGGCCGTAAGTGACTCTTCATTAGTGTCAGCCAAAACCATCATCTTGTAAGGTCTCTAAAATTAGCATTTCTAAAAATTACGAAGCCACTCACAATAGCGTAAGTAGTACTTATGCCATATAGTTGACCTTGTAAGTGAGGTGTTCAATAGCCTTCAACTACTTTTCATATTTTTAGCACCCAAAATCAAGTTTTATATAAAATAGACACAAAAACATATCATATCTACTAAAACAAACCTAAGTGCTTGTATATTTTCTGATTTTAAGCATCGAAAGTGCTATGAAACCATGGCACATCACTGATTGAACCGTCTGGGTATTGGGGCTCGATTTAGATATTATTTGTTCAGACTTGTCAATTACTGAATTATGGTTATTATGGTTAGTCATGGTAGGCTAATGTTGGACTGATACTAAGATTTGTTGTATGATTTTGATTCCTTTCTTTTATGATTATTATATAACTGATAATTATCTCATGGTTAGACACTATGGTTAGGGACCCTAATTGGCCTAGTATTAATTGCCTACTTAATTAGGTTGCCTTGAGATGCTAGGTTGGTTATCTTAGTCCTTACCTTGAGTATTATATATATATAAATATAGATATAGATAGATATTCGAGCCAAAAATTCCCAAATTCAAATTTGAAATCAAGATTTAAAAGGGTTTTAAACAACATAATCAAAGTAAAATAATTGATATAGTGATTTAGAGCTTATCCAAGCTGGAAAATGGAATAAATATCCCAAAAATCCTTCAACCCGAAGCTCAAAGTCTTAAAAATAGAAGAAACATATGAAAATGGGTTTTTATAACAACCCAGTTATAACTGCTAAAGTAGTCAAATGACAGCTTCAGCGGTCAAATGATTGTTTCAGCAGTCATTGCTTAAGTGATGGGTTGACCGCTTAAGTGGACCAGCCCAACTGTGTGAGGCCTCTTAAGTGGTCGCCCACAACTAAAGCAGTTGCAGTTAAGTGTTCGCTTTAGCGGTGGTTGATAGGTCAACGTGTATGCTAAAATGGTGCATGGTCCACTAAAGTGGTTACCACTTAACCGGCCCTTTGGCTGCTTAAGCAGCTGCATTGGCAACTTTACAAAGTTGAAAAGTTGCCAATCAACCCCTCGGGATTCGTTTAGAATTCCCATGAAGGAAAACAAAATATGCTACAAGGAAAAATTCGATGTTTCGGACTCATTGCCAATATCAGATTTTTAAAAAGAGGTTGTTTTCACAAAAATGACCCTCGAGACTCAATTTCACTAATTCACAAACCAAGGGTTGAAATAAGATCCAAAAGACAAAAAATCAAACCAACCATGCTACCTAGTGCTATCCGTTTTTCCATTCGACATACAAAATAACAAATGTTGACTGAAGTTAACTATGAGGCCTTTCCAGCCACTAAAAACCACAAACTCGTACAAATCATTCTGAATTAGATCGAGAACCATGCCAACCATCCCCACACCCCAAAAAAACACATCACAACCATAGGAAGGGGTGAAATGGTCAAAACACAAAAAAGTGGAAGGTTCACAAAATCAAGTCACTACAATATCTACGACTAAGAGGCTAGTTTGTCCTCAAACAAAAGGTAAGAGAATACCTAAATTGGCAAAAAGTTAGGGATAATAGTGATGCATGTCGGACTGACCTCCCAAGTGTCCTCATATATAGAACAGTGTCTCTATTTAACCCTGACCACAAGAATATCTTTAGAATGCAATTGTCTAAAATCCAAGGCTAAAATGTAGACCGACTCCTTAACAAAGGACAACCTCTTATCTAACTACACTGTGTCCTAATGAATGACATAAAACTCATCCAGGATATAACATCGTAGCATGGATACATGAAAACCTGGATGAATGGCTGAAAAATCTGGGGGCGATGCTAACTCGTAAGTTACTTCCCTAATAATCTAAAGAATATAAAATGGCCTAACATACCTGGGGAAAAGGTTGACCCTCTTCCCAAATCTCATCACGCCCTTTATGGGCTACACACAAAGGAAGACTCAATCCCCAACACTAAACCTCAAGGCATGAAGTCTACCATCTGTATAGCACTTCTTCCTACTCTGAGTCTCTCAAAGTCTATCTTGAATGACCCAAATTCTATCTAAGGACTCGTGAAGCAAGTCCACACCTCAAGGTCAAATATCAAAAGTTTCAAACCAACCAGCTGAAGATCAACAATGTCTACCATATAATGCCTCAAAAGGTGTCATCTTAATACTCGAATAGTAGCTATTATTATATGCAAACTCTGCCAAGGCTAAATGTTGTTCCTACTAAACTCAAAAGTCCATAAGACAAGTGCAGATCATATCCATCAAAACCTGAATAGTCCACTCGGACTAACCATCGGTCGGGGGGTGAAAAGTTATGCTAAGATCAACCTAAGTACTAAACTCTTCCTAAAAGGTCCTTCAAAATTTAGAAGTGAAAAATGAACCTCTATATGAGATAATAAATACTAGTACACAATAGAGATAACTATCTCACAAATATAGATATGGTCTAACATCATAGCACTGAAGGAATCCAAAATAGGGATGAAATAAGAAAATTTGGTTAATCGATCCATGATGACCTAGATAATTCCAGAACCACAATAAATAAAAGGAAACCCAGTCACAAAGTCCATAGTTATATGTTCCCACTTCTACTAGGGAATGGGTAACCTCT
>NW_025895104.1:0-1772 GCF_002878395.1 Capsicum annuum
TGGAGATTTGGGTGAGTTATTGAGACTTGATTCTAAAACTTGATGAACCTAGAGCTTGTTCTTGGGAGGATTTTAGGAAAAAGATGAGAAATTATGCTATTTGGGGCTTTAACCCCATGTTATGGAGCTATTGGGTGAAGGGAAAATGACCTATTTGCCCTAAAAAATGTAGAGCAAAACTGCAAAAATTACCTGGACTGAACTGGATAGGGTTCTACGGTATCTGTAGCATCGCTCTGGGTCTGCATCGCGTGCTCCCCCTAATCGCCCTGATCCACTATTTTGGATTTTCAAATATTTCTTTACGCTTGTCCAAAAATTTTGAAACTCACCCGAGATGTACTATTGACTTCCTCGGTCATGAATCAACTTAAAAACTAACTTTCTAACATCGAGAAGGTTGTAAATAAATTCTTTAAAGTTTGAGGGGTTTATAAATGACCAAGTCCGAACACTTAGCTGAAATTTTCTAAGTCTGAGACCTCTTTTGGCATGCTTTAAAGGACTCAAATGATAAGAATTCTATGGAGTCTTAAAATATCTCCCCCTTGGGAACATTCATCCTTGAATAAGACTGACTAAGCTGAGAATACTGATAGACTGATTTTATATACGAACATGCACAACTAAAGCATGATTACATGACTGAAGCTACTGATATATTGAGTTTTTCTACTGAACATGCATAACTGAAGCATGACTGAATTTTGATAACACAATGCATGAATAAGCTATTTCATGAAGGTATGTATGATATAAGGATGTTATGCCACTGAGATGATATAAAACTCAAAAATAAAATCGGAAGATGGAACTGAAAAAATCCAAGAAAGACTGTTACCTTGAGCTGAATCAAAGTTTGCGGAGAAGAGGTGAGGATACTTGGTCTGCATGTCTACTTCTACTTCCTAAGTAGCTCCCTCAACGGACTGATTTTTCCAAAAACTTTTGACTAGAGGGACTTCTTTGTTCCTCAGTCTGCGAACCTGATGATCAAGGACTTCAACTGGGATTTCCTCATAAGAGAGACTGTTTCGAATGCCTAGACCCTCTACTGGGACTACAACTACTTGGTCAACTATATATTTCTTTAGTAAGGAGACATGAAACACTGGATACACAGAAGCTAGATCTGAAGGCAACTCAAGCTCGTAAGCTACCTTTCTAAAATGATTGAGAATTTGATAAGGATCGACATATTGGGGACTGAGTTTCCCCTTCTTTCCATACCTCTTCACTCTTTTCATAGGAGATATTTTCAAATAAACATAATCACCAATCTCAAACTCTAGATCTTTTCTTCACACATCTGTATATGATTTCTGTAGGCTCTGAGATGTCTTAAGCCTTTCTCTGATCAATTTAAATTTTTCTCAGGTATCAAATACCAAGTCAGTCCATACCACTACGGCCTCACCTACTTCAAACTAACCAATAGGAGATCTATATCTCCTCTCATAAAGTGCCTCAAATGGAGCCATCTGAATACTGGAATGATAATTGTTGTTATATGAAAATTCAATCAAAGAAAAGTGGTTATCCTAACTACCTTTAAAATCAACAACGCCTGCTCTTACTATATCTTCCAGAGTCTGAATGGTCCTTTGTACTTGACCATCTGTCTAAGGGTGGAAGGTTGTACTGAGGTTAACTTGGTTACCAAGACCCTTTTGGAATGCTTTTCATAAATGAGAGGTGAACTGCATATCTCTATCTGAAATGATGGACAATGAAGATCCGTGCAATTTGACCAACTCTCTAACATAGAGCTT
>NW_025895105.1:0-2381 GCF_002878395.1 Capsicum annuum
CCATACATACATATATATATGTATATATATATATATATATATATATAAAATTATGCCGGGAAAGGGAACTGGGTTTAGCATGCATTTAAAAGTGAAATTCTATGTACCTTTTAGTATCATATAAGGTCACCATGACCTACCCTTTATGTCGGCAAACATGAGTTTCTAGTGTTTATTCATTGAACTCCCACTTTCACGGTTAGCTATCACACCTCGCCATTATTTCCCAATTAAAATAATTTCCAACCAACTAAACAATTGTTATTAACTAAGGCTATACATAGTGGTATCGTCATACCAACTATAAATTATAAGTATTTTCCTTAGCCAAACCTTTTTTGAGATCAAACGATTCCCATGTACCCATATATCACATTATCTAATTAACTTGGGGGGTCCCATGAACCCCACAAGTGTTCCATTATTATTATTACTTGGGGTATTCCATTGTACCCCATAAGAATGATTGTTAAACACAAAATCATTCTTTTTAACTATTCCAACCCATTTAACTATTTAGTGTTTCATTACCAAGTTTTAACTATGCATAAGTTCCATTAAAATCCAACAATGTAGTGAAAACATTCTCATAGGCATTTTATCAAACATATTGGGGGCTTAATATTTCCAAAACAAAAGCCAATTACCAAATAAACATTCCCATGCAACCAATTATCCAAAACCACCATTAAATCATATAAAAGTATAATTAAAAGTGGGAAAAGCATAACCCACAATTTATAACCAAAACCCTCAAATTATATTTGAAAACACAAAACCATACTATAATCAAACCATGAAAATATTGTATAAAACTATGCCTTTAGTTGGAAATAACAATGAGGGAAGAGAAGATGCCTTAAAACAAGAAGATGACGGAGAAAAATCACCAACACAAGCCCCAAATTAACCTTTAAGATGAAACCCTAGCTTTATTTTGCCCAAGAAATTTAGAGAGGATTAGAGAGTGTTTTTCTAAGTGTTAAAGAATAGAATAATTAGGAAAATGACTTGACAAGTTAGTTTAAAGTCAATGGGCCTTATTAAGTTAATTTGGGAAATGTCCAGATTGCCCTCACTTAAGCTGCACCAAAATCCCGTCAGAGGGATACGACTATGCATACCAGTCATACCCTTTAATATGAGTGGTACCCTCCATCCTACCCAAGGCTATCTCACTTGGACCCAATATTGTACAAGGAACTAATCACCTTAAACCATGTTGTATCCATGTATACGATTAGTACCCATGATCCGTACCCTAAGAAGATTAGAACCTAAAGAGGATTAAATAATTCTCACCATACGAGTCTATGGTATGTCTTGTACTCTGTCTTACGACTCATAGTGAGCCACTCATAATTAGATACTTCTTAGTCTACCATTTCTATGATTAAGTGAAGAAAACACCCAAACTAAACAACCCGCATCCACCAATATGACTTGTACAATTGAAGTCTTATCTATTCCAGAAACCAAATCCATCCCACCAACCAACACTGGTCCACATACGACTAACCCTTTCCACTCATATCCCAGTGTACAAGTCATTTTACCTAGTCGTATACTATCCAGAAGAAAGAAATCCAGGAAATTGTTGAAGGGCCAGAAACCCAGGGTGTTTCACTTTATTTGTATTATTAGCCTTGTGTATGCATTTGATTGCTTTTTACATGATAGACATTCCTGAGTTGGGATTAATGTGATATTAGTAATTTTTGACTCGCATAGTTCCTCTAATGGTATGGCTTACATTGAATCATGTATGGTTAACATATTAAGTGGATTTTGAGCTCACGTGTGTGCGTATTGAATAGATTTAATATTTTCATGCTAGTTTGATAGTGAGCATTACATACTCATATCATACATATATTTATGAGATATTGTTGCCATTGTTGAATTACTAATATTGATAGAAATAAGATACTTTTACAAAACCCTCTGCTATAGCCCATGAGATGGAGAGAAGATATGGATATTATGATTGGGATTGAGATTGCAATAGTATATGGGTTACGAGCACTCCATGGGTATGAACTGTAAGAACTGAGGCTCAGTAGGTGTATATGGACGTTATCTAATAACCTTGATCATATCACATCACCATCATTATCATTCTCATTGCATTTTATCTATTTATATATCCTTAGTATTGTGTTTCCATTTTTTGATGCACGTCTGTTCTATTTATTTTATGTACCTATTTCCTGCTCATGTATTATATTTAAAATTGTTAGTAGAGATGGTGTGAGATACCGTTTAGGACTTTTTTTGTTTCCAGGTAACCTGCTCATAGTGTATAGTTATATACCTTATTTTCTACTTTGCTCAGTTAGCTATGATATCTACTAAGTACAAATATACCATTCTCATACCTA
>NW_025895106.1:0-1645 GCF_002878395.1 Capsicum annuum
AAAGTAAAGATAGTATATATGAAATTTCGGAGAATGAAACAGATAATGAAATAGATAGTGAATTAGATGAATCAAATGACTGAAGAAGATATAAAAATGAACCAAATAACTGAAAAAGATATAAAAATAATAACAAAGGAAGAATATTTAAATGAAGAAGGAACAGATCAAAAAATAATATTTGACACATTAATATATTTGACGAACTAAAAAGAAAAGAGTTAGACCTAAGTGTAGAAAAAATATTTAAAATACCAACAATAAAAAATATATTTAGTAGGAAAAAGGAAGAATACTACGCAGTAAGCCAAAAGGAACATGTAATAGAATGTAGATATGCAAAAGGAAGAGCTAGTATACCACTAGTAACAAAAAGAATAATTAATAAAGAAATAAACGATATAAAAAGTAGAGACCCAATAAATATGTACACTTTGGAGGAACGGAGATATTGATAAAAGCATGTTTTAGAGAAGAAATAGATACACGAATAGAATTATATTTATCAGATGATAGTATTATAAAACCTATAGAAAAAAGTATAATAACTGCTATAAAAGAAATTTAATATACCAAAAATTTAGATTTATAATAAGTGCGAATTATTTAGTAGCAATAACAGATAAACATATAGATAAATCGTTTGTATTATATTGGAAAATATCATGAGTAGAACTAACCCCAAGAAGTAAAATATTTACAGCAAGATGTAAAAATTCGTAAGTAAAACCATACAATATAGAAGATACACAATTATCTATAACATATAATAAAGAGAAATTATTCATAAAAAGAACTTTAACATTATATGAAAATATATGTACCTGTAAAAATAATAGTAGAAGGATATTATAATAGGCATTATACACCTATGATAGATACAGGAGCAGAAGCAAACTTATGTAGATACAACTGTTTACCAGAAAGTAAATGAGATAAATTAAAAACACCAACAGTAGTCAAATGATTTAATAATGAAGGATGTTCAATTACATATAAAGCTAAAAATGTAAAAATACAGATATGAGATAAGATAATAACAATAGAAGAAATCTATAATTATGAACTAACATCAAAAGATATGCTTTTAGGAATGCCATTTTTAGATAAATTATATCCACATATAATAACTAAAATAGATTGGTGGTTTACAACACCATGTAAACAAAAAATAAGAGCAAAAAGAGTTATTAATAAAATAAGAAAGAAAACTGACTGAATAAAATGAAGTAAAAAAATTACACAAAAGTTAGAAAATATAAAAAATACAAAAGACACAGTAGAACTAGTTGTATTTTCGATAAATAAAAAAGAAATAACTATATTTTCAATAGATGAGTTAGAAATAATAAAGACAATTATATAGTGAAGATCCATTAAAAGGATGGAAAAAACATAAAACTGCTATAAAAATTGAATAAATAGATAAAAATAACATAATAACTCAAAAACCATTAACATATAATTTTGATGATTTAAAAGAATTTAAAATGCATATAGATGAATTATTAGAAAAATAATATATACAAAAAAATAATAGTAAACATAATAGTCCAGCATTTATAGTAAATAAACATAGTGAACAAAAAAGAGGAAAAAGTAGAATGGTTATTGACTATAGAAATTTAAATGCAAAAACTATGAC
>NW_025895107.1:0-1514 GCF_002878395.1 Capsicum annuum
TTTTGTACTTTATTCATTTAAACCATATTTATAATATTTTGGTGGATATCTAAATCTAATTTTATCATAATTAGGTGGTATGTGTCTCATTCTTCTAGATTTTAAATGGATTATTAATTTTGCTTCAATACTAGATATTAAGGTAATTAGGTAGGCTAATTTTTGTTTTTACTTTTATTTTATTTAGGCTTATATATTCTGAATAATTACTAATTAAAGATTCTTTAATTTTTCTAAAAGCTTCTCTGTTTTTAAATGGTCTTCTCATAACTAATCCAATCCAATCTAAATTCAAACATATATGCTACTACTGTATTTTTTAAATAACTGTGCTTTGATACTATTAGAATGGGGGTGCGGATCTATGCGGATAACTAACTTATGATATTACACGTCTATGATAGATACAGGAGCAGAAGCTAATTTATGTAGCTATAATTGCTTATTAGAAAGCAAATGGGATAAATTAAAAACACCAATAGTAGTTAAAGAATTTAATAATGAAGGAAGCTTAATTACTTATAAAGCTAGGAATACAAGTATGGGATAAGATATTAACAATAGAAGAAATTTATAATTATGAACTAACATCAAAAGATATATTTTTAGGAATGCTGTTTTTAGATAAATTATACCCACATATAATAACTAGAACAAATTGGTGGTTTACAACACCATATAAACAGAAAGTAAGAGCAAAAAGAGTTAATAATAAAATAATAAAGAAAACTGATTGGATAAAAGAAAATGAAAAAATTACACAAAAGTTAGAAAATATAAAAAATACTGAAGATACAATAGAACTAGTTGTATTTGAGATAAATAAAACAGAAATAACTATATTTTTAATAAATAAGATAGATATAATTAAGAAAAAATTAGAACAATTATATAGTGAAGATCCATTAAAAGGATGGGAAAAACATAAAACTACTATAAAAATTGAATTAATAGATAAAAATAGCATAATAACCCAGAAACCATTAATATATAATTTTAACGATTTAAAAGAATTTAAAATGCATATAGATGAATTATTAAAAAAACAATGTATACAAAAAAGTAATAGTAAACATAATAGTCCAGCATTTATAGTAAATAAACATAGTGAACAAAAAAGAGGAAAAAGTAGAATGGTTATTGACTATAGAAATTTAAATGCCAATACCAAATAAGATATTAAAAATAAGACAAAAATAGGGATATATTTATTTTAGTAAATTCGATTGTAATCAGGATTTTACCATTTAAAGTCAGAAGAAGAATCTAAAGAATTAACCGCATTTACGGTACCACAAGGATTTTATGAATGGAACGTATTACCATTTGGATATAAAAATGCACCAGGTAGATATCAACATTTTATGGATAATTATTTTAAACAATTATCTAATTGTATAGTATACATAGATGATATATTACTATATACACAAACTAAAGAAGAACATTTAAAATTATTAGGACAATTTACAGAAATAATAGAAAAATCGGGAATAAGTCTAAGTGAAAAGAAA
>NW_025895108.1:0-1700 GCF_002878395.1 Capsicum annuum
TAAAACGTGAAGGATCTTTGAAAAGTGAGTTAAACTTTTTATATTTATGAAAAATCTCCGTAATAGATAAAATTATTTAATTTTATTTAATCAAACATTACGTGTGCAAGGCACGTGCGGTTAAACTAGTAATAATAATAATACTTCATCCATTTCATATTAATTGGTCATTTTTCTTCATATACGAATATTAAGAAATCGTAAATAATAATCAAAATAGTTTTCTGAACTTTTGTATTTGTAGGAATTTGTATTCTGAACACTTTTACTTACCCATTTTCCAACTAAACTCATAAATACAGTAAAACTCAATATTTTAAGGGTCGGCGGGGGTGTTTGGGTGGTCAAATGGGCGAAACAGCACAAACGAGCCATTTTCGGGCAAAATGGATATGTTATAGCCCACGTGTCAGGGTGGTCCTAGGTCCCGGGCGTGTTTTGGGATGAAAATCAACTAAGCTACCCCAGGCAGGCTGAGAAGTGGTCTAGTGTGGGCCGTTGGGGTCAACGGAGAAGTTTGGGTGGTTAAATAGGCAAAATGATGCGAACGAGCCATTTTTGGGCTAAATCAATGTGCTATAGCCTAGGGTTATCAGGGTGGGTCCAAGTCTCGATCTTATTTTGGGAAAAAAATTAATCAGGCTGCCTCAGGCAGGCTATAGAGCTGCCTAGTGTGGGCCATTGGGGTCCGCGGGGCGGTGTGGGTGGTCAAATAGGCAAAACGGCATGAGCGAGCCATTTTTGGGCCAAATTAGTGTGCTATAGCCTACGATTTTTAGGTGGGCTAGAGGCCCGAGTGTGTATTGGGCCAAAAATTAATAGGGTTGCCTAGAAAGGCTGATGAGCAACCTTGTGTGGCCCATTAGGGTTAGCGAGGCAGTTTGGGTGGTCAAACGGGCGAAACAATGAGAACGTGATATTTTTGGGCAAAATCGGTGTACTATAGCCCACGGTTGTCAGGGTGGGATCGAGGCTCGAGTATGTTTTTGGCCAAAAATTGATCGAGCTGCCCCAGACAGGCCGAGGAGTGGCCTAGTGAGGGATGTTGGGGTCGACGGGGTGGTTTGGGTGCTCAAATAGGCCAAATAGCGCGAATGGGTCATTTTTAGGCTAAATCGATGTGCTATAGCTTATGATTATCGGGGGTGGGACTAGGTCCCGAGCGTGTTTTTGGGCAAAAATTAATCGGGCAGCCCCAGGGAGGCTGAAGAGCGGCCTAGTATGGGTCATTGGGGTCGATAGGGCAGTTTGGATGGTCAAACAGGTGAAATGATGTGAAAAGGATATTTATGAATCAAATCAATGTTCTATAGCCCACGATTATCTGGGTGAGCTTAGGGACTATGCGTGTTTTGTAATAAAAATAGACGAGGCTTCCCCAGGCAGGCTGATGAGTCACCTAGTAGGGTCATTGGGGTTGGTAGGGCAGTTTGGGTGGTTAAATAGGTAAAATAGCATGAACGGGCCATTTTTGAACTAAATCGGTATGCTATAGCCAATGATTGTCTGGGTGGGCCCGAGGCCCGAATATGTTTGGTCTAAAAATTAATCGAATTGTCCCAGGTACGATGAGTAGGGCCTATATAGGTCGTTAGGGTCCGCGGGGCAGTTTGGATGGTCAAATGGGAGAAATGACGTGAGCAGGCCATTTTCGGGCCAAATCGTTATGCTATAGCCCACGGTTATCGGGGTGGGTCTGG
>NW_025895109.1:0-1302 GCF_002878395.1 Capsicum annuum
CACCATTGAAAATCGTGTATGGATGGTATTAATTGAATTATCCTGCAACATGTTTTTCTAAAACAAAAAATCAACTACTCAGATTTGGAAGTAATAAACAAGACTCTACCTAACTCAATTTTGAAGACACCCTGGGACCATGAACCATGCTCTAATACCAAGTTTGTCATGACTCGAACGAGGTCCTAGCCATGACGGACATCCCAAACCATGTAGGCCCAAAATGCTCTTCTCTATCTGGTAATAATGCACAACATTCATATAATTAAAGAAGATATGGAAACATAATATTCTATGGAAACATGGTCAATTTTGAATTCAACATAAGTATGGAAACTGTAAATCAAATACATCTAAAATAACATATGACTCAGTCTGTGAAATCTCTACTACATAAAAATCTGACAACTATCTGAAACTGGGACAAGGCCCTCAGTAGACCAAAACTAAAATAAGTGATATAATCTAAAAAGACAGGCCTTTTGGAATAGAGAAGGCTCACCACTGCACAATCTAATCAGCTATCTGAATTATCTATTGCTTATCTAGACCCCTAGACTGAGTCTCAAAACCTAAGAGGTAGGGGAAGAGGGGTTAATACAGATGTACTGGTACATAGAGCATATCTAAAATAATCATTTATTATTCAACATATATGAGAGAAATTTAAAATAGTTCATTAAGTGTATCATATAGTAAGAATTCACATGGGCATTTTAAAAACTCTGTAAAAAAAACATCTCAACTCTGAGAAATCTGTGTTACTTCTGTGATAGGTAGTATACCCTACAACTCAGAAAAAATCCATGGGCTCTATGGAAACTACCATTAACTCGGCAGCGAATCCCCCAACCTAAGTGTACCACAAGGGTCTGAGTCTCTGAATCTACTACGCCACACAGCCATTGCCAGCGTACAATAATAATCTACCCGTATCGGCAAATACGGTTTCAGCCTAAGAGTTGTTTGAACTCGTGCCTTCTTCGGGTAACCACCTAACCTTTTTTAAGCTCCTTTTTAAAACTCTATCAAAATATACAGTCTCTGAAAACATACTCTGAAAACATGCTCTAGAAACATATTCTGTTATGGCATAAATACATTTGGTATTGGCATACCATTGACTTGCAAGTCACATCTCTGAGCCATTATTAGTCTATCGTAAATCTTTCTTTTCAAAACACAAGTTTTGGGACCACCATTTTAATAATTCAATTCAAAGAAACTCTTTCTCAAACCTCAAGTAAACACATACAAGAAACTCATCTTTGTCAAGCATTTTAGTAGTACAGTACAAGGTGG
>NW_025895110.1:0-1300 GCF_002878395.1 Capsicum annuum
AATTTTTCTGCTTCATATCGGTATTTAAGTACTCCTCCATAACTACATTCTCTAGCATCTGCTTCTACTATATATATATAAATTTTCTATTTTCATCTGAAAATTGTAGTTTTGGTAATTTTTTACAAAGTAATTTTATTTTCTGAACTTTGCTTTTTATCTTCTTTATTATAGTTATATTCTACATCCTTTTTTAATTTTTTCTGTAGTGGTTTTAAAGTTTCTGCTAATTTTGGAATATACTCCCTTACTTGATTTACTAATCCTAAAAATGATTGTAATTTCTTTTTTGTATCTAATTCTTCTTTCGAATTTATTATTTTTTGTACTATATGTTGTTGCATTTTTACTCCACTCTTATCTATTTGTATTCCTAAAAATTCTATCTGATTTTTCATAATTTTAGCTTTCTTTTCACTTAGACTTATTCTCGATTTTTCTATTATATCTGTAAATTGTCCTAATAATTTTAAATATTCCTCTTTAGTTTTTGTATATAATAATATGTCATCTATATATACTATACAATTAGATAATTGTTTAAAATAACTATCCATAAAATATTAATATCTACCTGGTGCATTTTTATATCCAAATGGTAATACGTTCCATTCATAAAATTCTTGTGGTACCATAAATGCGGTTAATTCTTTAGATTCTTCTTCTAACTTTAAATGGTAAAATCCTAATTTATAATCGAATTTACTAAAATAATTATATCCCTGTATTTGTCTTATTTTTAATATCTTATTTGGTATTGGATAATTATATGTTATGGTCTTTGCATTTAAATTTCTATAGTCAATCATCATTCTACTTTTTCCTCTTTTTTGTTCACTATGTTTATTTACTATAAATGTTGGACTATTATATTTACTATTACTTTTTTGTATATATTATTTTTCTAATAATTCATCTATATGCATTTTAAATTCTTTTAAATCGTCAAAATTATATGTTAATAGTTTCTGGGTTATTATGTTATTTTTATCTATTAATTCAATTTTTATAGTAGTTTTATATTTTTCCCATCCTTTTAATAGATCTTCACTATATAATTGTTCTAAATTTTTCTTAATTTTTTCTATCTTATTTATTAAAATATAGTTATTTCTGTTTTATTTATCGAAAATACAACTAGTTCTATTGTATCTTCAGTACTTTTTATATTTTCTAACTTTTGTGTAATTTTTTCGCTTCCTTTTATCCAATCAGTTTTCTTTCTTATTTTATTATTAACTCTTTTTGCTCTTACTTTTTGTTTACATGGTGTTGTAAACCACCAGTCTGTTCTAGTTAT
>NW_025895111.1:0-1153 GCF_002878395.1 Capsicum annuum
AAGTTGAGGTTGATGCTTTCTTATATGCATCTTGACGTTGTTGTAAGTATGTCATGTTAATATTTATATTCATTGAATTATATATGTTTTTATGGAGTATTTTATCAATTCGATGATCTCTCAAAATTTTAAATTTGCGGTTATACTTTGATCAATTAAGGTTTATTTTTCTTGCCTATTGCGAGAATATGATTGATGCTCATCTAAATTGATTCAATTGCAGATCTAGATTGATGGATTCTTGATTTTCTAGCCCTCAACTTCTTCACTATTTTTGTCAATTTTATAGAATTCAACGTGTGTGTATATATGTATCTTCTTTGTTTTCATTCAACTCATTCTTTAGGGTCAAAATTTTCGCTCAGACAAGAATTATTTTCATCAAAATCGAAGCTTTCTGATCACTATTGTATTGTTTTGTTTTAGTTTACAGGTCGTAGATGAATGTCAGTTGGCTTTGAAGAATTTCTTATGTAAAAGTTAAGTTTAATTGTATTGTTTTGATATCATTATAATTTTATTATTTTATTTTAATTTACAGATGTTGGATGAATGTCGGTCAACTTTGAGGATTTTTTTAGGTAAATGTTAAGTTTAATTGTATTGTCTTAGTATCTCTATTAGTTTATTATTTTGTGGTAGTGTATAGTTCGTAGATGAATGTCAATCGCCTTTGAGGAATTTTTGTGAGTAAACTTTAAGTTTAATTGTATTGTTTTGATATCTCTTTTATCATATTATTTTGGTTGTAATTTACAGACGGTAGATAAATGTTGATCGGCTTTGAGAAATTTATTTAGGTAAAGGTTAGGTTTAATTGATTTATTTTAGTATCTCTGGTTTGAGAAATTTTTCTATGTAAAGGTTAGGTTTAGTTGTATTATTTTGATATCGCTATTATCGTATTATTTTGTTATAGTATACAGGTCGGACGGCTTTGAGAAAATTTTTGTGCGTAAATATTAGATTTAATTGTATTATTTTGATGTCTCTATCATTATATTATTTTATTGCAGTTTACAGGTGGTAGATGAATGTAGATTGACTTTTAGAAATAGTTTTTGTAAAGGTTAGGTTTAATAAATAAATTATCCATCTTTATATACTCAAAATATATTGAATTTAATTATTGTATTCATGAATATTATTTAAA
>NW_025895112.1:0-8345 GCF_002878395.1 Capsicum annuum
AACTCTTATGCTATAAGCACCCATGATTTGAGTATTCTGAGATAATTCAGAAATGTTTTGACCTAATGGTCATGGGGTTATGGGTCTAAGGCAATGAGGACCCACAGTTGTACCTTGTGGAGGTGAGAAAAATCATGAAAGTGATGCATTTTTTTGAGGAAGAAAGTGTTGAGTTGGCGTCTCACAAACTGAAGGACATTGCTTATGACTGGGTTGTATCGTAGAGGAAGGGTAGAGGTGATAATGCTGCTCTTATTACTTGACAGGTGTTCCAAGATGCATTCTTGGACAATTTATTTCCACTTGAGATGAGGGAAGAAACGATTGAGGATTTTATGAACTTGACGCAGGACTCCATGACTGTTAAAGAGTACTGCTTGAAGTTCAACTAGTTGGCCAAGTATGCTCCTGATTTGATTTTTGACACCCAAGCTAGTATAAGCAAGTTCGTGACTGATGTTTCTAGGTTGTTACTGAAGGAGTGTAGGACTGTGATATTGTATAGGGATATAGATCCGGCTACATTGATGATGCATGCCCAATAGATAAAGGCAAATAAGATTAGAGAGAGAGAGACAGTGTGCGTGGTAACAAGAGGCCTAAATCTGAGCAGCATGAGTTTAGCCAGCCTAGGTTCCATGGAGGGAACCACCCTCAGTTTCAGAGAAGTTTGTCTATGCCAGTGCATTCATTAGCTAGTGCCCCTACGCCTAGAGACAGGCAGGAGCAAAGGGGTAGGTCTTTTAGGTCTAGGTCGTAGAACAGTGTTGGTAACAGGCCCTATTATACTCCTTATGCTAAGTGTGATAGGGATCATCCTGGTGAGTGTTTCATAGATTTGAGGGGATATTTTGGTTATGGCAAGCAGGGCAAAATACTTAGAGATTATCCTCAAGCTAGACAACGGAACAAAGATGCCCGACCTCAAGCACAAGCTACTAGTGCACCAGCTCATGTACCCCATCCTGCCCCCACTCATGGCACTTCATCTAGCACTGCAGGCTGTCAGCGCTAGAATAGATTGTATGCCTTACCATCCCATCAGGAGCAGGAGGACTCTCCTAATGTTGTTGCCAGTATGCTCCGTGTCTTTTGCTTTGATGTCTATATGTTATTTGACCCCGGTTCAAGTCTGTCTTTTATGACCTCACTTGTAGATGTGAATTTCAAAGTGAGTCCTGAAAAGATTTTTGAGCCCTTTCTAGTTTCTATACCAGTAGGGGAGTCAGTTGTTGCTAAAAAAGTGTATAGAGATTATCCTATTACGGTTCTTCATAGATTCATACTAGCGTATTTGATATAGTAAAACATGGTGGATTTTGACCTTATTCTGTGTATAGATTGGTTTTATTCTTGTCATGCATCTAAAGATTATCGTACCCATGTGGTCAAGTTTCTATTTCCTGATGAACCAGCTTTTGAGTGGTTCGGGAGTTCAGTATCTCCTAAGAGTCATTTTATCTCCTATATTAAGGCCAAAAGCTAATCTTCAAGAGTTTCATCTATCACCTAGTTAGAGTCAAAGACACTAAGTCTGAGGCTCCAACTATTCAGTTAGTCGATATTGTTAATGAGTTTCCAGATATTTTACTGGAACATCTCCCAGGGGTACCTCCCAAAAGAGAGATAGAATTTGGGATTGACCTTTTTATCAATACTTGGCCTATTTTTATTCCACCATACCGTATGGTATCCGCAGAGCTTAAGGGGTTGAAAGAGCAACTCAAAGATCTTTTAGACAAAGGTTTCATCAGGACCAATATTTCTTCTTGGGGTGCACCTTTCTTATTCGTGCAAAAGAAAGATGGTTCTTTGCGTATGCACATTGACTATCTTCAGATTATCAAGGTCACAGTCAAAAATAAGTATCCTCTTCCGAGAATTGATGACCTGTTTGATCAATTTCAAGGTGCAAGTTATTTCTCAAAGACAGACCTTAGATCCGGCTATCATCAACTTAAAGTGGGGGAATGTGATATTCCAAAGATAGCCTTTTATAACTGCTATGATTACTTTGAGTTTCTAGTCATGTCTATTCGGCTAACCAATGCCCGGCTGCCTTCACGGACCTCATGAACTGAGTATTCAAGCAATATCTTTATATGTTTTTCATGGTCTTCATAGATGATATCCTTGTGTACTTCCATACCGAGAATGACTATGCGGATCACCTTAGAATTGTCTCTCAAACTCTTACAGGTCACTAGTTATTTGCCTAATTCAGTAACTGTGAATTTTGGCTAAGGTTTGTAGCCTTTCTAGGTCATACTATTTCAGCTGAAGGTTTTAGAGTTGATCCTCAAAGACAAAAGCTGTAAGAAATTTGCCTAGACCTATCTCTTCATCTGATATTAGAAGTTTCTTGGGCCTAGCAGGCTATTATCGCTGTTTTGTTAAAGGTTTATCTTCTATTGCATCTCCCATGACCTGATTAATCCAAAAGAAAGTTGAGTTTGAATGGTTAGATTGCTGTGAGAAGAGTTTTCAGGAGTTGAAGACTTGACTTACTTTATCCCCTGTGTTGACCTTTCCTGATGGTACAAATTGTTTTATAGTGTATTGTGATGCCTCTAGAATTTGTTTGGGTATTGTGTTGATGCAAAGAGCTAAGGTTATAGCCTATGCCTCTAGAAATTTAAAGACCAATGAGAAGAGTTACCCAACCCATGATCTTAAGTTAGCTGTTGTGATCTTTGCATTTAAAATATGGAGATACTATCTTTATGGTGTTCACGTCGATATGTTTACTGATTATAAGAGCCTGCAGTATGTGTTTACTTAGAGGAAGATGAATCTTAGGTAGAGAAGAAGGTTAGAGTTATTAAAAAACTATGATATAAGTGTGTTGTATCACCCAGGAGAGGCTAATATAGTGGTGGATGGGTAGTGTTGCTCATGTAGAGAAAGGCAAGAAAGAGTTAGCTCATGATGTGCATTGTCCGGCTAGATTAGGGGTTAGGTTGCTTAATTCGATTAATGGAAGTACTTTGGTGCAAAGTAGTTATGAATCCTCTTTAGTGTCGGAAGTGAAGGAGAAGCAAGATAGAGATCCTATTTGGTGAGACTGAAGGAGGCAGTTAAGGACCAAAAGGTAGAGGTTTTCTCCCAAGGGGGAGATCACGTGTTGAGATTGCAGGGTAGATTGTGTGTTTCATGTGTTGATGATTTGAGGTAGAGGATTATGGCTAAAGTGCATGGTGCGTGGTATTTTATTCTTCTTGGCACTACCAAGATATACCCTGACTTGCGGGAAATCTATTGGTGGAATGGTATGGAGAAGGATATAGCTGAATTTGTAGAAAAGTGTGCAATATGCCAACAGGTTAGAGCACCAAAGACCTAGTGGTGTGTTACAAGATTTTGGTATACCCACTTGGAAGTGGGAGGTGGCGAATGTGGACTTCATGACCGGGTTACCTTTTTCGCGTCATCATCATGATTCTATTTGGGTTGTTATAGACAGGATGACTAAGTCTGCACACTTCTTGCCCGAGCATACATCTTATACAACTAAGGATTATGCTAGATTGTATATCCGGGAGTTAGTCAGGCTGCATGGAGTTCCCTCTTCTATCATTTTGGATAGGGGTACTCAATTTACTTCTCATTTTTAGAGGGCATTTCTGCAGGGTCTTGGTACCCAAGTTCATTTGAGTTCCGTTTTTCATCCGCAGACAGATGGTCAGGCTGAGAGGACCGTTCAGACCCTAGAAGATATAGTGAGGGTGTATGCTCATGATTTTAGAGAAAGTTGTGATGAACATTTGCCTTTAATAGTGTTCTCCTATAATAATAGTTACCATGCTAGCATTGGGATAGCACCATTTGAGGCCTTGTATGGTAGAAGATTTAGATCACCTATAGGTTGGTTTGAAGTGGGTGAAGCTTTCCTAATTGGGCCTGATGCAGTGTTTGAAGCTATGGACAAAGTTAAGTGATATGAGAAAGGTTGAAGACAACTCAAAGTCGTCAAAAGTCTTATGCCGATGTAAGGAGAAAAGATCTTGAGTTTAAGGTAGGTGATTTGGTATACTTTAAGGTTTCACCCATGAAAGGGGTAAAGAAGTTTGGTAAAAGTGGAAAGCTTAGTCCCTGTTATGTTTGCCCGTATAGAGTCTTGAGCCATTTTGGTAAAGTATCCTATGAGGTTGAGTTTCCCGTAGAGTTGTCAGCTGTTCATCCTATTTTTCATGTCTCCATGATTAAAAAGCATATTGGTATTCCATTGTAGTAGATCCCTCAAAAAGTGCTGATATTCAGAACAGTCTTTCATTCGATGATATTCCTGTTGAGATCATAGATTTTTGGACTCGTAGACTGAGGAACAAAGAGGTTACCTTAGTCAATGTTTTGTGGCGTAACCAATCAGTTGAGGGCGCTACTTGGGAGGTAGAAGCAGATATACGAGTCAAGTACCCATACCTCTTTTCCGTGAGTTTAGATGAATCTGAAGGTATTATTCTTCCTTAATTCAGCCCTTCTAATCTAAAGTTCATCTATATTTATCTATTCTTTCATGAGTTCTTGCAATTTTCAGAGGCATTCAAGTGTTTAGAGAGATTTTAAGCCTATTTTAGCAACTTAGTTCAGCTATGTGTACTGTGTTTTCCTGTGTTCCTAGTCTAACTAGCAACATTCGAGCATGAATGTTTCTAAGAGGGAGATATTGTAAGACCCCGCAAAGTTCCCATGTATTTTGAGCCTTATAGTGTGTCAAGTGAAGTGTAATTGCAGCGCTAAAAGATTGAGAAGTGACTTCCCAAGTGATTGGTATTTAAACTATATAGAATTTTCTTAAATTTGACTTTAATTCATGTAGAGAATTGAATAAGCTTTCCAGTGATACCAATTTCATCCAAATCCAGTATCGTGGTGAAAAGTTATTTACTGAGAGTTGTTGAAACTACCTAGGTGTGACGGACGATCCGAAAGACGGTCGAGTTTGCGACGGACCATCACTTGTCCCATTACAACCAAGGCGGTAACTCCCTTTTTTGGCCCAAGTGCGACGGCCAAAATGACGTACCGTCAAGGATGCGATGGACCATTACTGGGACCGTCGTGCTCAGGCAGTGTGGCGTCATCTTGGCAAATATGCAACAGATGATCCGATGGACCATCGCTGAGACCGTCGTATCGAGGCAGTGTGTTTATTTTATGGCCAACGTACGGTGGACGATGCGACGGATAGTTAGACCTATGATGGGTCGTCGCTCCAATCGTCGCATCCCTCGTTCAGTATTTTTAACTTTTTTTAAAAAAGGGCTTTTTGATCTTTTCACTCTTTTAACCCTCAGATATATTCCAAACGAACTTGATAGCCTCATTATCTCTGAAAACATCCAAAGACTAGGTTTTCTCCCTTAAGAGCATATCTAAAACCATTCTCCAAGAAATCCAAGAACTCACCATGGATTGTATAAACTGAGTTGAGATTTGAGTTCCTCAAGTTCAAAAGTTGCGCGAAGCCTCTCCCAAGAGTAAGAAGAAGAGTTTAGAGCAAGCTCATTCATCCAATTTTATAATCTAAAGTATGTGAGGTTGTGAACAAGGGTAATCCTTTCATCCTTGTGCCCAAAGGCTTATTTAAACTATGATTTTCTGTAATCTATGAGATTTGACATGAATTTGAATTAGGGGTTTTCACCCATTATTATTGATTGTGGTATTTTGATGTTTCCCATGAATTGAGAGTCTAATGGCATGATTTTCACATATTTTCTTGAGAAATTGCAGCTGGGTCTATACCCCATGATTTTAATCCTTGAGAAATTAATAGTTGAAATGTTTGAGATGTTGAAGTATATTAGTATATTGAGGTTTTGAGACAAACTGCTGAAATTTTCAGATTTCTATATGAGTTATGAATCTATATGTTTTTTATTATGCTTTTGATGAGTTTTAACTTGATTTTTAATTGTGGGTTATTGAGCCCTACTGAAGATTTACAATTTTACTAACTCTTATGCTATAAGCACCCATGATTAGAGTATTCTGAGATTATTGAGAAATTTTTTGATCTAATAGTCATGGGGTTTTGAAATTCACTTTACTACATGAGATTATAGATTTGATTATTGGGTTCTTGTTGAACCATGATATTATTTTAAAGTGCATTTCTATGAGATGAGCGAGATAAACTAAAGGGAGTACTATTTAGCACTGAGTTGGGTAAGTTACTACGGTTTCTTACCCCAAAACTACGTTCCACCATAGGTTTGAGATTTTAGGCCTAAGGTCAAGATATTGAGCCCAAGGCTGAGATAAGTGATCACTGAATTAAGGTTATACTCCCTGGAAAGAGTATGATGCTCCTCCCCAAAGTAGGGTCTCTTTCTTAGAAGGACAAAACATTGGACTCGATGTAGCTCTCATGGTTTATTTCGATTAAGAGAATCTCCCTTGATACAAGTTATTTCCCTAAACTAGAGTATATTTCCAGTGAGATAGAATGATTTCCCTAAAGCTTGAAACGAGATATTTTCCTAAAGTGTTGTAAATTCCTTCAAGTATGTTTCAAAGTTAAACTATGATGACTCACGAGATTTGTGTTACATGGTCCATTCTACATGATTCATGAGCTTTACATTTTATACTTATTCAAGCCGTATGAGTCATTACTTATTACATACATGAATTATTTAAAGAGTATTGATGTTGTTTTTTATAAATGCATGCACTCCCACATACCCGATACATTCCCAAGTGTTGATCCACATATATATCTATGTGATACATTGTCTTATAATGTAGGTTCAGGTTCTCAGTCCCAGCCTTTTCAGACTTTTGAGTACCTCTATCTATATTACTACAGTGGTGAGTCCTCATGGTTTGAGGACCTATCTTCAGACATTTCCATATCTGAGAGACTAAGTTATTACTTTTAGTTCATTTCGAGCCAGTTGGGGACCTTTCCCAATGGCTCTCTCATTCATGGATTAGTAGAGGCTTTGTCATACTAGTTATCAGATTGTGATTGTGTTGAGAATTCCTGTATTATGGTCATTTGGACCGATTATTTTCTCTGTATCTCCCTTCATATGATATGATTATGCTAGTGTTTGAATTATTTCATATTAAAATGAGTATTATTAGTAAAAATTGGCTCAAAGGGTTAGTATGGGGCTACTTGTAGCCTTTGGCACTGTGTGACATCCTGGGAGGCAACTTCGGGTCGTTATAGGCACTGGTCGAAATTGTCTCCATTCTATTACTACCCAACAGGAGTCTGGGGCATCACCTAATATCATGACAGGTATGTTGAAACTCTTTTCTCGTGATGTTACTATTTACTTGATCCTAGGTCCACTCCCTCTTATGTGACCCTATTTATGGTTGTGTATTTTGATTTTTGTCTCGAGTATTTTTGGACCCTTTTATTGTTTCTACCCTAATAGGTGACTCTGTGATTGTTAAATGAGTCTATAAGGGGTGTATAGTATCTATTGGTGGTAAAGAAATTATGGTGGACCTTTTTGAATTCGATACTGTGGATTTTGATACCATATTGGGGATGGATTGTTTGCACTCATGCTATGAGTCTCTACACTGTTGGACCCGTAAGGTTGTATTCAAATTCCCTAATGAGCCGATTATTAAGTGGGAGGGTAGTTCCCTAGCTCTTAAGGGGAAGTTCTCATATCTTAGAGCTTAGTGATTTCTCCAATGGGTGTCTCAATTGTTTAGTCTGGGTTAAATATTCTAACTAGAAGGGACCTTCTTGGCATTCTGTCACTGTGGTGAATGAATTTCCTGAAGTCTTCCCTAATGACCTTCTTGGTGTTCCTCTTGATACGGAGATTGAGTTTGGGATTGATCTTATTTCAGAAATTCATCAAATTTCTATTCCTCCGTATAGAAGGGCTCCAAATAAGTTGAAGGAGCTTAAGGAGCAGTTAAATGATCTTTTAGATAAGGGTTTCATCTATCGTAGTGTGTCCCCATGGGGTGTATTAGTGTTATTCGTGTGTAAGAAGGATGGCTCCCTTTGGATGTATATTGATTACTGCTAGTTGAATAAGGTGACGATAAAGAATAAGTACCCTCATCCGAGGATAAATGAGTTATCTGATCTGTCGTAGGGTGCTATGTTTTTCTCCAAGATTGATCTTTGATCTGGGTATCATTAGTTAAAGATTAGGGAGATGGATATCCCTAAGACTTCCTTCCATGCTCGGTATGGGAATTTTGAGTTTCTGGTTATGTTTTTTGGGTTGAACAATGCCTTGGCAACATTTATTGCTTTGATGAATAGGATCTTCCATTTGTTTCTAGATTTATTCATCATTGTGTTCATAGCCAAATTCTCAAAATGTTAATTCTAGTTTAACGATGTCACTTTTCTT
>NW_025895113.1:0-2368 GCF_002878395.1 Capsicum annuum
TTTATCTTATTCTAACAATCCCTCCCTATTAAATTTTAACACCTCACATACCCCACCTCACCACCTACCTTACCTAAACCCTACCCCTACATACCCTCCCTCTCTCATGGGATACACAAAAAAAAAGACTAACTGGGAGCCCACGTGATGAGTGAGGAATTTCTATTCTTGAATTGAGAAAAGGAACCTTCTAGGAAAGGGGTAAGGGGGGACCATATTTGGTTTTGGGTGGTTTTCATTTTAGTATATAGATATACATAGAGTGCAAAAAAAAAGGGGAACTCATGTTTTTTTTCTCCTGAGACCACAAAACATATACATAGAGAATATACAGAGAAGGGAGCATAAAATAAAGGGATTCCATTTTTCTTTCTCCTTTTTCTCACCCACAGTAATTTCGACACCATCACAGGTATACGGATTCACCAATAGACACACATACGTCTTCTTCCAATTATTTGGTTCTTCCAGAAATGCACGCAAGAACTAGAAACCACACCCACACTTCACTGAATACGCACACAACACATTCTTCTTCGTACACGATTAACGCAAAAATCACAAACACCATACATAGTGAAGGGTGAGTGATGGAGAGACAGTAGTGAGTGGGAGAGGGTTCTGAACAGTAAGAGATATAAGAGATCGAGAGAGAGACGAACAAGGTTTGAATCGATAAAGATGAACGGAAATCGATAGAAATCCGGTGGGTTCGAGTTGGCCGGCGATCTCTTCATCGGAGATGACTGTTTCTGATCTTTTTCAGGCGATTCCGTTTAGAAAACATTAAAATTCATCGGAAATCCAATCCTTTCCCGACTATTCATGCTACTTTTTGTGTTCACGAAGTTTCGGTAACTAGATTTTTCAGGTTTTCTCATATTTTTAGGCTCGGATATTCACACGCATTTTGGACTTCTGTTCGAGTTAGGTTTTAGGGGTCATCGTGGTTCAAACTGGTATTATTCAATTTGGGAGTTTGAGTTCGAGGTCTGTCAGTTGTGGTTCATTGGTCCCGGGTCTTCTGTCAGTTCAAGTTGGTCGAATAAAAGCCCCAATTTAAGGTCATCTCCTCAACTTATTCTTATTCTTAATTCATTTTTATTATGGTGAGTGGTTGATTATTGTCGTCTCGACTTTCTCTTTATCTTATGCGTGAGGTGAATGATGAATGTCGAATATTATTGATTGTGGATTTTTGAAATATTATTGTGAATTAATAGTCGAAGCATGTGTTAATCATGTGATTGAGTAAGAGATTGGGGATGGGAATTGCAAGGTTGACAAGATGAATTTGGATTACCTTTGAGTTTATTATTGTTATGATTCGTTTGGAATAAATATCAAGTTATAAATCCGATAGCATCATGTTTAGGCCGACAATGGATAGGCAAAAGTAGGTTGGGTAGGCAAAGTTTAGGATCTGTGATTGTTGAAATGATGAAATGTTTGTGGAGTGGTTTCAATTTATGCATTGGGATCTATTGTATTCATTGGGCCGGGGAATGCCCTGAGGGATTTGTATTGATTCACCGGGGAGTGCCCTGATGTATTATGTATTTGGAGGACGTCCATAATGAAGGCCCGAAGTATCGGGTAAGGTATTGGATCGTAGTTTAGGATTAGTGTAGGTTAGCGTAGGTTTATTTTTCACTACCTTTTTTGTTCATTTCGGGTTGTAATAATTGGACTGGACATTATTATTTTGGTTTTTGGATTGTTGTTTGATGTTTATTTATGTTCGTTGTGTGGTTTATACATTTGTGGTGTCTAATTAGCCGATACTCTCCACCAAGCGACCGTGGTCGAACCACGGGACCAAGGGGTGCCTAACACCTTCCCCTCGGTCAACAGAATTACTTAGTCGGAATCTCTGTTCGCGGATCAGTTTTATAGAGTCAAAATCATTTTGTAAAGGGTTTTCCAAAGGTGACTTGGCACACCGGATTATGCCAAGTGGCAACTCTGAGGTTTGAATATAAATAATCCTTTTCGAAACAAATTTTCATTTTTTGTCACTTTTATAATAAAAACACTTTCGAAGTGTAAAATCGAATCTTTTCGGAGTAAAAAAAGGGGTGTGACACTGCCAAGAATGCTCAAAGCCATCAACATAAAGTGGACAGCATAGAGAGCATCACGGTGGCTCAAAAAGAAGAAGAAGACAAAATTGATAAATCTGAAATTACAGAAGGTAATTTTCTCTAAGTCAATTGCCTGTTCTTTCAGCTATTACTATTTCATATTTTATTTACAAGGTTCTCATTTTGAAACTTTTATGACAGAGGGAAGCAGAGCTTCATGCTTGTCTCTATGAGTTATATGGTTCATTTATGTTTTAATTCCTGTGAAAGAATTTAAAAACAAT
>NW_025895114.1:0-1234 GCF_002878395.1 Capsicum annuum
ATAAGGGTATCACCAGAATATGCAACCCAACCTATCCTAGCAGCCCACTACTAAAAGATAATTCTAGATTAACCACCAACTTTCATCCCATTTTACGTACCAGTTTACCTTTATAATTCCTGTATTGCTATTTTTGTGAGTATCATACTACCTTTTATCAAAATCAAGCATCTTGATTGAAGCTTAGCATCTACCAACCACCATTAACTATTAGAAAAGTACTCTTATAGAATATACATAAGCATGGTCCAGCCAATGAGGTGGACACTCATAATTCCTTAGTGACTCATCGACAACCTAATTTCAATGTAACCGTCCCCTTTTACAAATGAAAAAGCAAAGACACTCCACCGAGAAACATTAATTTTGATGAAACCTTTATCTAAAAGATCCCTTCATTGACCTTTAAGCCCCTTTAATCCAACAAGAGCCATTCTATACCGAAGAATAAAAATTTGGAAAAATGTCAAAAACAATAACGACCTCAACCTCTATTAGGAAATTTATTCACCACCGAAACCAAATTGAAAGATTGACATTCCGAGTTAGAATCTTTAACCCGAACAAAATAATAGAGACAGCCCTTTGGAGATAAATCTCTAAGCTCTAAGTAGGATATAACCTTTCCCTTAATAGATAGGAAATGAATCCTCTCTCCCATTCTATAACCAACTTACTAGGAAACCTAAGGAAAACCTTAACCGATTCAAAAATCTAATGATGAATAGAACGTGTGTAACCAATCCTTCCCCTGAATGATATCAAAATCCCCCTCATCTGAGTCAAATAAATCCACTAACAGCCCTTTATTACCAACAGGCACCACACACCCCCATAAACTCTATTGGCAACCGAAGAGTCAGCTATCGAGGTAGAAAAAGAAGAAGAAAAGAGTTTGAAGTAACCGTGAGACCGAAATAAACATCAAAAAATAGGGTCACAAAAGAGAATGAACCCCAAACCAAATGAACCACACATAACACAAGGAAAGGATATATCAATACAATAATTTTGGTATCAGGAGATGACCTATTCTTCTGAGGAATAGTACAAACTTTGAGATTACTCCGACCAGTGATGGAACATGAAGTAGCAACCTATACATTAGTGCGTGTGACCCACTTCACCATGACTAAAACACCAATTCCTTACTTTATTACAACACCCATAGTGTTACTGACTGTAATATCTATAAGGAAGATAAGATGATGTGGATTGGACTCCAATAGGAAAA
>NW_025895115.1:0-1340 GCF_002878395.1 Capsicum annuum
AAAGTGCTGAAAAAAAGAGAGAAAAAGAAAAGGTGAGCCAAAAAAAAGTGTTTCATAGTTTGTTTAGAGTTCTTTATGGCTTTCGTTTTTCACAATATAAAAATTCATAATGATTTTTTACCTTTTGCACTCATTTCCCAAAAAAATAAAAAAAAATCATTAAAAAGATTTTTCTTTGTCTCTTTAGTGAGCATTCACCATTCGAAAACTCAAAAAAAGTTTTTCTTTACAATAGTAGGTTTTTATAAAGGAAAATTCAAAAATGGTTGAAGTTTTGTATATTTTTTATAACGAAAATACCAAAAGATTTTTATTCATAGTTTTTGGTGTCAGTTCTACGTGAAGTGTCATTTTGAAAACTCAAAAAAATATAAAATTTATATGTATTTAGTCGTGTCTCTCAATTCAAGGATTAGTTTGTCATTTAATCCATTATTGTCCAAGCTGGACGAACTACGCGTACCTGATTCTCGTCCTTCGGGGCGGGATACGTAGGCAACCCTCGATGGGTCCGATAAAAATTGGGTAGTTTTTAGTCTGGTCTAGAGTCGTCGATTAATCTTGGCCAAGTAGGCTGACCACGCTTAGTGGTACCATTTGTTTTAATCTGAGTCTAAAGTGGTTTGTTTCTTCATAATAACCTGTCTGTGTCAAAATCCCGAGGGTCGGGAACTCCTCCCCTTTTATCAATTATTAAATGATAAGCCTTGTATGTTGTTACAGGATGGATCTGCCTCCAAGGTCTAAATTCCTAATGGTTTCTAAAGTGCCCAAAAAGTTAATCAAGTGGTGGGGCACGCTCAACTACTCTGAAAGGCATGAGTTATCAAAGAAGCTAGTCACTCTCACTTCTCTCTTGTCTATCATGCCCCGTCCAAACTTGATCGAGGCTGCATTGACTTTTTGGGATCCAACTTGTCTGGTTTTTAGGTTTGGGAGTTGTGAAATGACACCTACACTGGCGGAGATATCTGTTTTATTTAAATTTCCCTATATTAAAAAGATGATGATTCGAGCGCGGTGTCATTCTCCCAATAGGTTTATCCACTGTTATGGGTTGAAAGTTAATGACCATGTGGGTTGCCTTAACCAATCCTGGATCTCTTTCAATTACTTGTATGCTCGGTTTGGCCTCCTAGACGGTTTTGATTATTTTTTGGATGAATTTTATACAACTAAGAAGAATTGGGAGAAACGTCGCCTTGAAGTCTTCGCCTTTGTTCTGTTAGGCACTTTAGTATTCCCCTTGGAAGATAGGCGTATTAATACTCGGTTGCAATCTGTAATGATGGATTTATTTAACAAGGATAAGGGAGACAAGGTCACTATCGTGCCTCTGA
>NW_025895116.1:0-1193 GCF_002878395.1 Capsicum annuum
TTTTTTAATTAACAGTCGAAAGATATTGGGTCTGCATCTGTTACATCTGAGGCTACAAGAGTGGGCTAGTTCATTAGGATAAACCCGCCCAATTTTACTGGTACCAAGGTAGAAGAGAATCCACAGGAATTTGTGGATGAGATGGAGAAGATCTGTAAGGTGATGTATGTAGATGAGGTAGAGGGGGTTGAGTTAGCAGCTTACCAGCATAATGATGTAGTGAACCAATGGTATAAAGAGTGGGAAGATTCAAAGAGTGAGCATGTCTAGCCCACAGTTTGGGCCAAGTTTGTGGAAGCCTTTCTCGATCGATTCTTTCCTCTTGAGTTGGAGGAGGCCAAAGCCAATAATTTTATGCATCTAAAGCATGGAAAGATGAGTGTCCAGGAGTACACTCTAAAGTTCAACTAACTAGCCTATTATGCTCCAGAGATAACAAGTAACATGAGAGCCCAAATAAGAAAATTTGCATTCGGCCTTTCAGGTGACATAGTGCTTGAATGTCAGGGAGCAATGTTGAACTGGGACATGGATTTTACAAGACTATCAGTCCATATATAGCAAGTTGAGGAAAAGAAAAAGAAGATCGCTGAATATAGAGCGAAGGAGATATGGGCAAAGAGAGCCAAAATAGAAGACCAGAGATATAGTCAACAGTAGAGTGGGAATTGGGGTAACAAATGGCAGAAGAAGAAGAAGAAGAAGAAAAAGAGTTAGGATAATGCTCTCTCTGTAGCCAGTGCCCAGAAGACCAGACCCTAGCCGGACAGTGCACTCAAGATTTTCAGTATAGGCAGGGGCCGAGGATGAAGGGTTCACAGTCTCAAGGAAGTGTAGCTCAGACCTCTCAGACATACCCGTGCTATTAGAAATACGGGAGAAATCATCCAGGGAGATGTCAGTTTGGTGCTATGGTGTGTTATTCGTAAGGCCATCCAGGCCATATCTAGAGAGAATGTCCAGCAGAAAAGGGTAATATTGGTGGATCCAAGTAGTAGGTTAATTCTTCTGCACCACCATCGCTTCAGAAGGGTGGTACTTTAGCCGCTGGAAACGGCCGCAACCGGTGGTACGCCTTCACCAACTGCCAAGAGGTTGAGGCCTCACTGAATATAGTTACTGGTATGTTGCAAATATTTTTCCTTGATGTTTATGTGTTACTTAATCCTGGCTCTACCCTGTCATATGTGACC
>NW_025895117.1:0-4163 GCF_002878395.1 Capsicum annuum
CACTATTATTCAATTCAGAGATCACCCGCTAGATAGGACTGATCTCAAACTTAGTACTCAGTTGTCAATATCAGTGGATTCAGTTATTCAGTATTCCAGTATTTGTAAGCTCAAATATTAGTAAAGAAGTATGTGGGACTCAACATTTAATGTCACTATGATTTCAGTTATGGTTTATGTATTCATGCACGTATCCTCATTAAGTATACTCAAATTATTTAATCCGTATTGATCATACATATAAACCCTTGCATTTAGCATTACCTCATCTAGAATACCAGTACATTCCCACATACTGACGCATACTTTTCTGCGCTATGGTGTTTTATATCATAGGTTCAGAGGCACGAGATCCAGAGCACCCTTAGCAGTTTAGATTCAGCTAGCAGCAGTAGACTTAGCAGTGAGTCTTCATCATTCAAGGATATTCTATTATTTCATTATATTTCTAGATTCGGTATTTTAGTAGATAGAGTTAGTTGGGGGATTGTCCTATCAACCCAGAGATATGATTATACCGGAATATATTATGCAACAGCCAGAGATACCCAGAATTGAGATACCTGATTTCTACGCAAATAAACGACTCCTTATTCAGACAGTTTAGAGGCTTTCAGACTATAGTATTTTTCAGACTAAATGTTTCAAATAGTTTGTAGTTTTACAGATGTTATGTCGTATCAGTATTTTAGATGTTTTAACCTTATGGAAAGTTTCCACAACTTTTCTACATTTTTATAGTATATTATTCAGTGCTCAGTTACAGATATCAGTCATTGGTTAGCTTGTGGCCCTTCGGGGTCATAATTACCGTATACGATTCGGGGTTCAGAATCCGGGGTGTTACACATATATAGTCCATGAATTAATCAACATTACCATTCTTGGTTATTTTTCAGGAAAACATTACCATTCTTTGTTCAACTTTCCTCCTACTTATTTGTAGTAGATTTGATGTGAAGCTTTTGAATCAAATTTCTTAATGTGAACTCATTTGACTTTGAATTGACGGCTGCCTCCCTTTTTAACACATTAGTTTACCTTTTAAATAAATTTATCTCCCTTCTCAACTTACTATCTATTCATCATAACCCTGCTCCCTCCCCCCCAAACTCCCTCCCTTCCTAATAATGTTTAACCTATAAGAACCATTTGGACCTGAAAATGTTGGTGCTATTTATGCATTTTTCTTTTTAACTAAACCATTTTGTTATGTTCTCTTTGTATTTCAATTTCAATTTCAATTTATGTTAATTTAAAGTCAAATATGTATATTATAATAAGCATGGTTTTTCTCTAATCATTCTTATAATTAACTTTTCAGGTAAAATTGTGTTTACAAATTCACCATCAAAATATGGAAGCAGTTCTCTCAATGTATAAAGATGTAATAGTTAAGGTACTTCTTTTGCTGATTTCTTCTGAAAAAGTTGCTTAACCTTAAACTGCAGAATGAAATGGTTGGATATGGAATACTGTTGAAATTTACATAGCAAATGAAAGACACAAATAAATTATTGATTTAGATTTTTGAGGTATTATGGTTCAAGTTACCTTACCCAAATAGAAATACATTATTATGATCCATGGATAAAATATGGATTCTCAATTATACATGTATAATGTTTGCTCTCTAAGATATGGTAAAATGTAATCAAATATTAATTCAAGCATACCTTAAATATATTGTAGCTGCCCTTTCTGTTCATTAGTTGAATTTGGTTAGTAAATAGAACCAAAACCTGCAACTTCATAGTGGACAAGTAATTGGTAGTTTGGCACTGAGAATCTTTAGCTCTTGACTAAAATTGTTGTGATCATTTTGTCTTCTGCGATGGATTTTGCTCTATTTTCTATTTGATTGATAAATGAGAAGCTCTTTTAGTTTTTTGATAAAACATTGCATCGGTGCATGATAGTGTCTTAACTACCACTTTCTTCACCGTTCTTCATATATTTTAGATGCTCTTGTTTGTTGTTTTACTTACTCAATGCAATTCGTGTTTGTTCAAGTATTTCCTTTCTTATTGAAGAAACTATTCAAGTTACTTATTACTCATACGTAAAATCTGGAGTTGAGTATAACCTTAAATAGTTCATTGACTAACACCTCAAAACATCATAAGCCACTCTATGGAAAGAGTTAGTTAACATGTCAACAATGGAACACTTCGAGGTTTTAGTTGTCATTCCAAAGCTGCTAGTACATAATAAAGAAGAACTAGATGTATCTAGATTTTATGGTCTTAAGTTCCACTATAATTCCAGCAATGCACTTCTTGTCACATCATCGGTAAGGAAACGGAATTGCACAATATTGTATAACAAATATATGCACCCTGATCGGCATCATTACACTCAATAAAATGACTAAGAGAAGCTAGATATAGAGCCTTTGTTTCTCAGTCGTGTGTCTTAATATGTGAACTCCTATTCATGTCGTCCTCTGCTTCATCAGTCTTTTCAATCCCCTCTCTCCACCATAACAAATTCTTTCCACTATATCTCAGAACTAGCCAAAGGAAGTACGACTGGTTCAAGCAAGAGTTAATTAACAAAGAACTAAGAAGTAGGGCATACATCAGTGGATTAATCCCCCTCCATATCCCCCCTCCCCCATTCACCCAAACCCAAAAAAAATGATGAATCCTATTCTTGTAGCGGGAACAACTTGTTCTAGGTACTTTTAGTTTGTAGGATTTAATGGGCTTGGTTTAGAAAAGAAAGTAGATTTAGGTGATGTGTAGTAGAGACATACCGCACGATTCAAATTTTGCAAGGTATGGAAATGCCTGAGGTGCTAAGTTGGAATAGGCGTAAAATTCAAATCTCTGTCTCTCACATTCTTCCTCACATTACGGCATTACAAATTATAAATAATAATATGAGGTCGACAATGAAGTTTTAGGGTACACATAGATAGTAAATTATTGAATTCTTCCTATATTGGATAAATAAAAGCTAATCTCTCTCAATTTGTACCAAACAACTTGAATATATTTTCATCTATGGGAAGAAGCCAGTGAATAGTCCTTTCCCTCACTCTACTCTTTTCCTTACTTGATTAAGTCGTACTATAATTCCTCTATTACCAGGTGTGTGCATGACTTGTCATCTCCTAACTTTAAAAGGCAAATGACTTTTATTCTCTTCTGAGTTATTTTGACTTGTAGGTGAACGGAAATGGTTCCAAACAGGACGTATTTGCCCAGAAAGATGGTGCATTGACACAACTTCTAGAACAAAAGCAAGGAAAGTTGGGAACTGTGGCAGCATAGAGGAACACAAAATATCTGTATGTAAACACTCACGATTATCCCAGGTGAGGAAAAGAGCCCTATCTTAGGGATGCATTTTTTAATATATGATGAATGTCATTTTTTTGCCATTTCTCTTATATTAGTGTGCTGAAAAATTCATGTATAGACGAAAATAAATAAAAAGAAAAATGAAGAATTATTTATGTGTTGGCACTTGGCAGCATCTTAGTTGTATACTCATTATTTTTTTATCACTCTTTTGTATAAGTGGAGGTTGGTACAACACGATAGTTTTTAAAAAAAGATCGTGATCTAAGCACATTGATTTGTACATGTTGGTTAAGTTCTATTTCCAAATGAATTATTGGGTAGAGCTGTTAATTTCTTAGAAAAATTATATAAATCTAATAGTCTATGTATTAAAGATTGTTTTCATTTTCCCCCTTCTTTTTTTGATTTTTCGTTCTGTTAGTGTATTCTCACTATTAGAACCTAGTGAATCTATTATACCTATTAAATCCGCGCACCCCCCTACAAATGGTATCAGAGCACAGCAATTTAAAAAGTACAGAAGAGATATATATTGGAGTTAGAGTTAGAATAAATAGATTTAGAGTCAAAATTAGATTTAGAGTTAGAACATTTTACTTATAATTAATTAATTATGTGAAGACCATTTAAAAATAGAGAAGCTTTTAGAAAAATTAAAGAATCTTAATTAGTAATTATTCAGAATATATAAGTCTAAATAAAACAAAAGAAAATCCACAAAAACTAGCCTACTTAATTACATTAATATCTAGTATTGAATCAAAATTAATAACACATTTAAAATCCAGAAGAATGAAACATATACCACATAATTATGATAAAATTAGATTTAGATATCCACCAAGATATTAT
>NW_025895118.1:0-1429 GCF_002878395.1 Capsicum annuum
AATTGTTGTTCCAAGAAGAGTCTATGTTTTCCACTTGATAAGCGACGCTTGTTCCTTGTTTCTTGTCATACTTATGTGGATAAACTAGTTGATTCTCCCTTGGTAGGGTATTCGGGTAAGAGGGATCTTTGGGTATATGTGAAGTTTGAGCCACCTTGGCAAGATGATATGATTGATTACACTAATCCTAACCCTCATACCTTGAGGAACTTTTGTTTGCTTGTCCTTCTTATTGCTTTGCAAGGTTTGGATTCGAGGACGGATGCTTTCTAAGGAGGGGAGGATGATACAGGTACAATCATGATCGGGGTCCTATGCATCAAGACTCGAGCTCAGGGGGCTTCCCATCCAAGGAACAAGCTTTGAAGTGTAGAGAACAAGTCCCACAAGCTCCAAAACTGTTTCACTGTTCATCCGCGTTCACTGTTCATCCACCCTTTGCAAGGGTTTTTTAGTTATTTGTAATAAGTTAACCTAGGTATAAATAGAACCTCATTAGGTCATTTTTGGGAGATTTTTGGAGAATATATTTTGTTGCCTCTTTGAAAGTCTTTAGCAAGGTGGAATCCTTGGACAGTTGGAATCCTTCTATTGATCATTTGCTTAGAAACGGAGATTGCTTGGAAATTCCAATTCCCTTGAGGTCACGTAAGAGATAGGTTTAGGTTGTGTGTGATATTAAAGGTCCAAAAGTGGAATAAGCTTTTGGGTTGTTAATATTATACCATCCTTTTGTCTGTGTATATCTATGTAATCCGTTTATGTTCTTGTCTTGTAACCGTGTGTTGTTGTTATTGCATCTTGTTCATCAAGTGTTGTTGCTGTTTTAGTGTGTTTTACTCTTGATATTACTTCCCTTCTTGTTCTTCTTGCGAATCCTAGAGAGGTCATCAAAAGGGCCCATAGTTCTTGAACTAGTGGACTGATTTTGGTGTTTGTGTTGTTGTGTTTTTGGGGAGTTTGGTATCAGCACGATGACCCGATTCATAGGTGTAAGAGGTTGGCCTTGGACGATTTCAAGCGGGGTAGGGGTAGACAGAAGAAATACTGGAGGGAAGTGATTAAACGTGACATGGAGCACTTACAGCTGACTGAGGACATAATCCAGGATAGGAAGGTATGGAGAAAAAATATTAGGATAGAGGGCTAAGGTGTGTGGTTGAGTCGTAGGCAGTAGGTAGGAGGGCTTTGGTGTCCTTGATTGGCAGTGTTCAATATTTTTGGTGGATATCATACCTATGTTATTTTATCATGTTCCATGCATTTGATGTTTTTTCTATATATACTGTCCTTTGTCTTGAGCTGAGGGTCTATCGAAAACAGCCTCTCTACTTCTTTAGAGGTAGTGGTATAGACTGCGTACACTCTACCCTCCCCAGACTCCACGATGTGGGAATATACTGGGTTTTTTATTGTTGTTGTTATTGTT
>NW_025895119.1:0-1588 GCF_002878395.1 Capsicum annuum
GTACGTGATTTTGTCATTTTAAGTAGCGATTATATACTATCGTGTTCAGTTATACGAGATTATATAATTTGTTACTTAAATATTTATTTTACAAAATATCGGATTTAAGTAAGGCTTATCTTGAAAATAAATTCAAATGATTAAAATCCTAATTTAAATATAATTTATTCTCAAAAATAATTTATTTGGATAAATATGCATTCATTTTATTAAATCAAGAAGCTCAGGATAAAAAAAAGGTATTAATTCGTATCGAATTTTAATTTAATTTAGTCAATCATTAGATTTGACCATAATTGAAAATGGTCATAATTGCAATGCAATTCGTCAATTAATTTTTAATTTGATCAAAATAAATAAATATGGCTAAATTTTAAATTTCAATTGGGGTTATATTTTAAATAACCCCAAAATTCTCAAGAACTCTCATAACTTTTACCCAATTCCCACCAAAAAATAAATTCAAATTATACTATTCCCCCAACTTTGTCCTTTTTCAATTTTAAAATTCAAAGATTGTACTATATTGTACTATTTTCCCCTGCATTATCTTCCACCTCACCTTATCTTTAATTTTTACATTCTAAAAATCCCCCTAAATATTTTTTCTCCCACATTGGTGGATGACAAGAAATAAATCTCTATCCTTTCTTATAAATACTTTTCTCCCACATTGGTGGAAAAGGGAAAAAAAATACCTTATTCTCTCCTATAAATACTACCACTACTTTGGTAGAGAGAGGAGGAGAAAAGGAAGGGAGAAAAGGAAGAAAAAAAAAAAGAGGTTAGAAAGGTGAAAAAAATCCTTTTGAGCAAAAATAGTTATTTTTATTTAGTAAAAATTTTTGTTTCATAAGTTGATCGGCTAATCAAAATTTTTACTAAATAAGCAAAAACGTCGTCGGTAACTCAAAAATTTTGATTAGACAATCAACTTATGAAACAAAAATTTTTACTAAATAAAAATAACTATTTTTGCTCAAAAGAATTTTTTTACCTTTCTAACCTCTTTTTTTTTCTTCCTTTTCTCCTCCTCTCTCTACCAAAGTAGTGGTAGTATTTATAGGAGAGAATGAGATATTTTTTTTTCCTTTTCCACCAATGTGGGAGAAAAATATTTATAGGAAAGGATAAAGATTTATTTCTTGTCATCCATCAATGTGGGAGAAAAAACATTTAGGGGGGTTTTTGAAATGTAAAAATTAAAGATAAGTTGAGGCGGAAGATAATGTAGGGGGAAATAGTATAATGTAGTACAATCTTTGAATTTCAAAATTGGAAAAAGACAAAATTAGGGGTAATAGTACAATTTGAATTTATTTTTTGGTGGGAATTGGGTAAAAGTTATGAGAGTTCTTGAAAATTTTGGGGTTATTTAAAATATAATCCCAATTGGAATTTAAAATTTAGCCATATTTATTTATTTTGACCAAATTAAAAATTAATTGATGAATTGCATTGCAATTATGACCAATTTTCAATTATGGTCAAATCTAATGATTGGCTAAATTAAATTAAAATTCGATACGAACTAATACCTTTTTTTTTTTATCCCGAGCTTCTTGATTTAATAAAATGAATGCATATT
>NW_025895120.1:0-3092 GCF_002878395.1 Capsicum annuum
ATTTTTTTACTACCTTAAGAGAGCCATAATCACTCACTTTTCTTTCTTCATATTCTTAAGTTGATTATGCGAGGTATACTAGTTTCTTTGGAACTCTATATTTTCAAATCTTTTTTTCTCTCTCAAAAGAAAGTGCAACAGTTACCTATCAGTTACCTATCAAATTCTGACGAATCTTAACAGAGTGATAAGCTTTTCTACGAGGAAAAAGTAACTCTAAAATTATCCACCCAAAAATCATTAGGATCTGAAATTGTGGTTTTGAGCTACACACCGCATGGAACTCCAAGAAGCAAAAATTAAAAATCTGTAATCTGATTGTAACGGAAACTACCGCCACCCAGTGCAATAAATAGCTTTTACAAGAACATAAGTTTCAATCATAGCTAATCTGCTAAGGGGGTACAGAACGAAGAGAAGACACTTTCAACAGATAGAAGACACTTTCAACAGATACCTAGGCAAAAGATGTGCGGAGTCCACAGAAAACATTAAATATCTATATTACGTAATCAACTGGAACCATTATAAAAGCTAAGAACTAGTGTGAATTTCACACTCTGAAGACGAGAAAGATCCTACTGGGATACATGCCGGCTACAGAAAAAGGTTAAGGCAAAACAAGAATACCCAAGCATAAGCAATAAGAAAAGAAAAGTGGTTACGAGTTACACCTTCAGACCTTGGCTTCCTTGAGGAAGATAACTATCACGTTTGACCCAAGCAAAACAGTCCAGATGGCAAGCAAATTTAGCACGACATTCCCCTTGATTATTGTCACAGGAAAACCCAAAGTTCCTGCAGCTCAAAAGAGATGTAGTGTGATAAATTAAAAAGAATAAGTGTGTAACATGGGTTTCTTGCAGAAATGAGAAACTACATGAAACAAAGAAAAAGAAGGTGATACTAGTTTCGAAAATGATAGTTTTACAAATTATTCTTGAGATTGCAACACAACAGAAACAGGCAACCTTTATGAAACTATAGGCTTGTAGGAATTACAGCAATGCCGCAAGATTTTAAGTGAAGAATCAAAAAAACAAAATATTTTGGGCAGTATACTGAGCCAAGAGGACCTTATCAAACGCCTTAGAAAGAATAACTGTATATTTTTGTCTCAAGACACAGAGAACTTGCAATATTGTGAAGTTGGAAATGAACAGAAGGCAAAGTTAGATAATGAATTGGGTGCATCGGGAAAGATTTCTTAGAATTTTCAACAGTCCTATTATTTGGACATTATCAGGAAAAAATTAGGCAAAGTAGCATTGCTCTGGACAACCATCCACAAGATGCTGACTAGTAAACTACTTGAGATTCTAACATAAAACACCCTAACAGTAACGAGCTACATACATCCTTCAGACTCAAGCCATAAAGAGCTGCTCTTGTCTCCACAAATGGCCAATCAAAGAAGTCACCGTTATATGTTACATAGATACCGGGCTTCACCACTTGCATGTGTGCAAACCAGTGACAAAGGAGTCCTTCCTGCAACAAAATAATGTTGTAGAAGAGTGAGTGACTCAATCATGAAGAAATACAGCGTACAAAATTACAGAAAAAGCAGTACCTCATTTTTTACATTTGTCACTTTAAAATGCCCTTCATATTCTGGTTTTGGGGTATACTCTATATCCTCAATATCTTCCGCAACACACTGAAAATTCAGAACAAATAGTTTCTGTTAATGTATTAGAGCAAATTGGCTATAATTGCATAAAATAATAATTAATGTACTTTTTGAAAAAATTAAATATGGGTCTTTGTTTATAGATGTATTGCTTAAGACTTAGCTTCAAGGAGGAGTCTCACTAACAATAACAAGCTAAATAATCGATGCTAAGACCCTAAATGGGCAAACACAGTGAAGATGATCATGAAGCCTATCACTAATTTAAATTTTTTTGAAGATAGCAGAATCAGATTAGAAAGTAAGTGTAAAAAACACAAATGCAATACAGAATAAGCACCTCTCTGTTAATGATGAGATAGCCCTGGCCATCAACCATGTATGAGATCATCATTACGGAATCATATTCGGCATCAGGAAATTTAAGAGGAAGCTTTGTGGTTTCAATATCAAAGGCGCAAACATGAACTTCAGCTCGCTGCAAGAGATCAGTCCTCTTCTCCAACATAACACCAGAGCTAGATACACCGACATCGTACCACTGACCACATCTAACGTCTAATAAATGTAAATTTCAACGTTAAGACCAGAGCACATAAACAATCAATCCTAAAATTTAGAGACTTCAGAAAAATTAACATTGGAAAGGAAATCACCAATGTCAATGGCAAAGCGAACATGGTTGGGGACATCATATTCACGTAGATCAGTGATATAATCTATAAAATCTTGACTTCGCTGCTTGCTGCATGTCAGAAAACAATCACCTCAAGATTGACATACCACATGATGAATCTTAAATGAAAAGATTGGTATAAATTAATAAGGGAATTAAACACTGTCAAAATAACCAATGATTATCTAAAACATATGTGAACTTCATTAAGTACTTAATGGATGGACGCTTATGGTTATTGATATTACTTCAAAATATCTGAGACTACCTTTTCCCCGTCAGTATAGATTCATATGCTTCTATAGTATCAAACTTTGTTTGATTTCTCTCAACAATGTGTGTTAGATCACGCTTCACATCCATCAATTCTTGGACAGTGTCAAATGATATCTTTAAATATGATCTGTGTAGGCCAGACAGATGGTTTTTCTGAAACATACGAAATAAATGTCAGAAAGAGATCTCGATGGCATAAAAAACAGATAGTATAGGTATGAACCAGCAGTCAGCCAACATGACTAAATCATATTCTCAACTAATTAGTATCACCCATATAGATCTTGTTCTTTCATTGTGCCCTACCTTTCGGTAAGTGTCCATAGGTCCCATGAGAATGTAGGTCTTTCGGTGCGATTCCACTCCAATTGATTTTAGGTCCAACCCCCTCTGTAATCGCTCTACAATCTACATGGTCTCAACCCTCTAATGATGCATGGCTTGACACATGACATAAACAAATCATCTCAAGTGACATTCTTCCATTTTATCAGTGAAGCTTCAAAA
>NW_025895121.1:0-1895 GCF_002878395.1 Capsicum annuum
TAGCTAGGATCTAAAACTGAGATATGATACATGAACTGAGCTGAACATGAGTGCATAAATACACTAACTTATCTGATTAACTGAATAACTGATAGCTGAATACTGGATCTGCAATGCTAATCTTTACTTAGTCTGAATAGCTGGGCTGAGATTTTTGAGTTTTATACATAGTAGATAAGGACTAACTAAGTAGAATGAGGTATCTAAGCATGGATTCATGAAGTCTGTATTATTTTCAAATGCGAGACCAAGCGTAGACATAGCTTTGAGGTATTCTATAAACTGGGGTACTGAAACACTGATAACTAAGTACTGACAACCTGAATGCTATGGTCAAGCATGTCTGGAACTGAACTGAGTTTTAAATCTGGTTACTGAACTGAAGATGACATTATAACTAATACTATAGCTAGTACAAAAGTACTGAATTCAAGGACTGAACACTGATTACTGAGTGCTAGATACTGAAACTATAATTGTGTTGGCAACTGTGTTTTTGATGGCTACATGCTGGGGACTAACATAAGTCAAGGATCTAAATGTTTACTTATACTTTGTACTTTCCCAACTTCTTAATATGACCCCTTGCTATCATGACATTCAAGCCTATCTTCACAACTACACCCTCGTGTAAAGTAAGCATGCAATAATCTTCTCTTATCTAAACAATTGCACATCACTACACTATTCCATAAAGAGAGCTAACTAGAGGAGTAAATCAGGAGGACCTGAAACATGAATAGATACACACTAAACTTGACACATGATTGAAACTTGAGGAATAAAATATCAATAGTTTGGATTTACCAATAAGGTCTGAACTGAGGATATACATGACGTAGTCTAAATGTATCTGATCTGTAGGGGCATAGCATGAATCATGGAAGATAAGTATACTAGAAGGCATGATATGCGTACATGAGTCATGAGCTGCATTACCTGAGTCTAGAGTTTCTGTACTCGTGGGACATAATTCATAATACTGAGGGAGCTAAAACTGAATCCCTTATACTGGGAACTGAAGGCGCATATATACTCATGGAAAGTGTGTGAAAGTAGATTGTTCTCATGCAACATGACTCGTACTGTGGAGTAAAGGGACTCCTTATGTTGGAAATTGAATTCATACATGATTATAGTTCATGATTATGTTCAACACCTGTCTGTCTTACTAAACACATCATCTGATTCTATTTCCTCATATACTACTAATATCACATTCACACCTTCATGCTTAATTTTGAGTCAATAAAATTAAGTGTTGAGCTTGTACTGTTCAAACCTACTGATCTAATTCCCATGAATGCATAATCTGATCAAATAGAATAATACTATCCCAACTCTACTACTGCTAGACCTCTAGGTTCAAGAATGAGTTCTCATGATCATGAATAAAATCTGTACGACCTTGGAAAAATAATGAACTGATGGGATACTATTTGAGTCTGTTGCTAATCTCATAACTGACCGTAAGGACTCTCTAAGAAAGACCTGTCTTTAGGACTTTGAACTTCACTGTTTCTATTACCTTGAAAGTAAGGTAAAGTGAACATGAGGGGTGCGTGATATGAATCTACATGGTTTCTTTAAAAAAACTTGCTATAGCATGATCTTGACATATGAAAGAAGGGAAACTGTTCATAAAACATCTCATAGCCTCTTGTACATAAGTGTGGTGCACAACACGCCCATGTATTAGACTCTACTTGATGTAGCTTTTAGACTTCCTAGGACACTGTTGAACCTTAGGCTCTGATACCAAGTTTGTAATGCCCCGATTCGCTGAACCGGAATGCTACACTATGCTCATGACCCCGAGGGACCACAAGCTAACCTATGAAAGATATATATACCTGCAAACTGCATAATATCTCATAAAATATGCGAAAAGATGA
>NW_025895122.1:0-6175 GCF_002878395.1 Capsicum annuum
TGAGGGGCTGAATAGTCTTACTGCCCGTCAAGTGTTTAGCTACTGTTTTACAAGGGTTACATTGTGATTAGTTGCTAATATTAGCTCCTTTATGTGCTTATATTGTAGATTAACACCTTAAAGGAAAGAAGTCTAATTCATTGTAATAATCAGGTTGCACAATGAGGTATGTAAGGTTATTCTAGTTCATATTCTTTGGCATGGTGTCATATGAGGTGTACCAATAAAGTGAGCTTCGTAGATGATCTTTCATGTTAAAAGATACATTATGATGGTGTACCAACCCCACTATAGTTAATAGACCTTTTATTTACTGCCCATGGTCTAAAAGTGTGTGAAAGTGTCACATGTTTCTCTTATATGAGTCAATAAGATCCAAGATTATACAAGTCACGTTGGATGACAATCTGTCCAAAATTGCTTTAATTGATTGTACACTTCTTTTGGCTACACATGTTCTTTTTTCGAATATCATTCCCATTGTGTTTAGGCATAAGGTGTCCTTATAGAGTCTTTACCTATTTAGTATATAGTTTATATGTCCTTATGTGGGATATACATTTGTTCCTAATTAGAATCTGCCCACGTGCTTTAATAGTACCCATTCTCACGTACCCTTCTATTTGTTATTACCTAATAAGTATTTATTATACAGTCCAAACCTCCTTAGTCTAGGAGTTACGTATCTCAACTTGCTATGCACGTATTCCCCCATTTGAAACGTCTAAATTTCTACATTTGAATCTGCCCCAATTGCTATATGCTAGGTAAGATCACTAGAATCTGCCACAACCCATATATGCTATGTAATGTCACTTGCTTACTAGTTATACACCTTACTATCTTATTTGTTACAGGTTATCATCTCCACGCTTGTCACATACCTTCTTGGCTTATTTATTAGTGGATATGTTTTATGCCCAGTGAGGCTCATGGTGTCATATAAGTTCCAAAATATTACCCTTATTTGCTATATCATTGTTCTTGTCTCGATCACATGCCTTATTCTATTGGTTCATAGCTCTAAAAATCAATAATGTTATGACCACCAAAATAACAATCTAAAAGATTAAAGAAGTGATGTAAAGTAAATATACTTATGTGTGAGTGGTAGCTCGGGGGCGAGAGCCTAGCATGGGTCGATCTCAATTTATTGATTTATGGGTGGTATCCCAAGGGCAGAAGAAACACCTAGCATGGGTCAATCCCATTATCGGGTGGTATCCCATGGGTGAAAGGAAAGCCTAGCATGGGTCAATCCCTATTTATGTATTATAAGGAACGTATCCCAGGGGTATAATACCTAGCATGGGTCATCCTCTTTTACCACTTATCAGCTGGTAATATGTATCACATGGCTTACAAATATTATAAATCAAAGAAGAGTAAAGTAAAGAAAAGCATATAATATACAGTCTTCCACAAGTGTAATAGGTGGTTCGTTCATCCTTATCTATATGTTTATATATATTGATCCCGAGTTTCATTAATTTCTTATTTCACTTATGGTTATCTCATGCCCTACATATTCAGTACATTACTTCGTACTAACGTCCCTCACGGGGACCAGCGTCCTATGTTGCAAGCACCGGTCTTTAACAAGTAGATCTCCCCAATAGAACACAGGATACTCAACGGCTGTTGGTGAGCTCCAAGGTGATTCGGGGCCTTGATGAGTCTTTATCATATATATTTTGATGGATTTATAGTCATGGATTCCATTAGAGGCTTTGCAGACATTGTAAAGCAGTCATATGTATTCATAGGTTCACATGTCATCTATATAGATTTGGCTAATTAGTTGGTATTATATCTATAGCTTTTTATCAGTGATTCCATTTGTGTAGTGATTCATTTTATTATATAGTTTGTTTTTATAGTATGTGTTCCTATAGTTGTTGTCCACCTCATCTAATATGGGGTTTGACAGTCAATTAGTCCTTTTGAGTTCCTTTGTTCGTGTCCACATTTACTTCAGTGCTTTTATTCATTTGAATACGTTGTAACTTCTTAACTCCAGTCCGTTGAGAATTCTTTGAGTTTCAAATAAGAATCTACTTCGGACAAGATCTTTAGTCATATCTTAAGGATTCACGGTTACTAGCCAATCTACAACACTTATGGAGCTCAAGTGTGAGTGAACCGATAGAGTATGAGTGAGGAGAGGTTAACACTAACTTGTTTGCTGATTGTGTAGGTGACACCTTGACATGGAAGGAAGAACATCCCAAAGTGGGGGTACTACTGAACAAGAAACTATGAAGGCCACACTTGAGGCCATTACCAGAAGCTTAGAGGGGTTAAACACAGATGTTGGAGCAATAAGGGGAGATTTGACTACGATAAGTGGGAGATTGGAGCAAGTGGAGAGTCAAAGAAACTCTCGCCCATCTACTCCTTATCATATTCCTTCAAGTGGGCATGAAAGAACTTCATCCACCACTGCCTCACCCGAAACATTGCACCAAATAATGAACCCGCCTCTAGCCCCACTAAATGCCACAAATCATACCACTACTTTCCCTCCAAACCAAGAAGCGAATAGGCCTCGCCATTCCCAAACTCCTCCAGTCCCACAAGAAGGATTTAGACGTCCATTACCCCCACAAAATCTGAACCTACCTTACCAAACTCCACCAAATCAAAGACCACCTCCTCCACAAATCCCAATTCCTCCAAATCAGATTCCAAATCACCAAAACCAACCAACTCACTTTGAGGAACATGGTAGAGAGGAGTATGATGGATATGGACCCTTTGATGATGCTTACATGGAGGGGGAGCTGAAAGGGGGCCGTGTTGATCCAAGAAGGTACTGAGGGTATGGAGAAAGGGGAAACCAACACCAAGAAAGGACGTAGGCCTCAATACCGTCAAATTGAGCTTACCTATATTTAAGGTGAAAGTGACCCTGAGGCCTACTTAGCATGAGAATCAGCTTGTGACAAAGTTTTCCAAGTTAATGATATCTCGGAAGAAAAGAAAAGTTGTTATGCCATAGCTCATTTTGAGGGTTATGCCAACACTTGGTGGGAGTACGTCAAGCATTTTGGTGATGAATTAGTTGATGGACAGCCACCACCTTGGTTTCGGTTAAGGTACTTGATGAGGCAACGCTACCTTCCTGAGAGCTATCGCCATGAATTTCTTGCTAGATTGTACAACTTGTGTCAAGGAAATAAAAGTGTGATGGCATATTATGATGAGTTTCAACAACTCATGTTGAAACTTGATCATCGTGGGGAACAAATCAGTCATGACATTATCCGATTCAAGTGTGGGTTGAACAAAGAGATCTCCACTCATTTAACACTTCACAAGTTTGATACCGTTGAAGTTATTTTCCAAACGGCTCTTGAGATTGAAAGGGAACATAAAGAGAGGTTGTCATTCAAGGCAAGGGGACAATCCACCTCGGGTTGGCCTAGAAGCAAGGATATGGTTCAATCCTCTTTGGGTTGGCCCAAAAACAAGGACCAACCCGCTACTACAAGACTGCCCGATCCCAATACAGTTCGTAAAATTCCTCCAAAACAAGAAGTTCACAAGTATCCTAACCCAAAAAGATTCCGATGTTTCAAGTGCCCAGGTTGGGGACGTAAATCCAATGAATATCTAAATCAATGCAACATGATCCTATGGGAAGGGAGATTATATTACCTTGGTGAGGAGGTGGGTCTTGAAAAAGAGGAGGATGAGGACGAGCCTCAAGATAGAGAGGAAACTGAAAATAGAACCCTTGATGATGATGATGATGGTGGTGAAGTTATTTACCCACAAGAAGGGGAGTGTAAGGTTTCAAACTTTGTAGTTAGACGCACTTTGATTAGTAAGGCAATAGACGACCCTAGCCAAAGGTAAAATCTATTCCATACTAAATCCCTTGTAAAGGGGAATGTGTGCACTTTGGTGTTGATAGTGGTAGTTGTGCGAATGTTGTTACTATTGCTATGGTGAACTTTCTGAAATTACAAACTATACTTCATACTAGCCCTTACAAGTTGCAATGGTTGAACGAATGCGGCGAATTGAAGGTCATGAGGCAATGTGTGGTACGGTTTAAGGTAGGAAACTACCAAGATGAAGTGCTTTGTATTGTGATACCAATACAAGCATGTCATTTGTTGTTAGGTAGACCTTGGCAATATGATAGGTCTACCAAACATGATGGGAGGTCCAACCGATATTCACTTGAGAAGGATGGTCGAAAGGTTACTCTTTATCCTCTTTTGCCGTTACAAGTGAATGAATTACATCAAAAGATAAGGGAGTTGAAGGAGAAGGGAAAGAAACCTGAAAATGGTAAAAAGGAGGGGAAAACCGTGAGTAGGGCAGTAGGGTTTTTTGGGACTGCCTCAACATCAAATAGGCAAGAAAACATGGTCATGTTGGCTAGAAAGAAGGAACTCTTCTTGGATTATTATGTGGACACACGTATGCTCCTTTTAGCTCATTGTTTTAACACTAACCCCACTAATTCTTCCATTTCTCCTTTGATTTCTTGTGTGTTGCAGGATTATGAAGATGTATTTCCCAAAGAACTTCCGCAAGGATTTCCCCTGCTTTGGGGAATTGAGCATCAAATTGACTTTGTGTCGGGCTCACAATTGCCAAACAACCCGGCTTAAAGAAGCAACCCTACGGACACCAAAGAATTGCAATGTTAAGTTGAGGAACTACTTAACAAAGGTATATCAAAGAGAGCATGAGTTCTTGTGCGGTTCCGGTATTAAAAGTGCCTAAGAAAGACGGAACATGACGTATCATCACCCTATCCTTATGTTAGATGATATACTTGATAAATTGAATGGTTCATATTTATTTTTCAAGATTGATTTAAGGAGTGACTATCACCAAATAAGAATGCAACCCGGTGATTGATACAAGTCAAATGGCCACCATAGTTTTTGAAGACATCCTACGAGGCCAACAAAAGAAGAACCCAATTGTGGTCACATTGAGGACACGGGAGCACGCATGGAGGACCCATTTTAAGCCCACAATAGAACAATCCCGTGTATGGAAGGTTGCTTGGAAGCTTGCCTTGATAAGATGCCCGAGAGGTCCAAGTGTTGAAGAATAATTGTGAAGACCAAAAATACTCAAGGAAAGTCATATGTTGAAGTGTGAAGAAGACCACATCAAAACACTACATGATCACCCATTCATTAAGGGTGTAATAGTCTTTTTATGCTTTTTCTTTACACTCCATAGGAGCCCCTTTTCATGAAGGGTATTTTGGTCTTTAATGTAATAAGTATAAATAGAGTCCTTAGGCTTATATTTCATTAGACTTTGATGAAATTATTGAGAGATACTCTTTAGTTGTAGCTTTCTTCCTCTTAGAGAGAGAATCTGAAATTAGGGTTTACACTAAGTGATGGATTTCACTTGTGTTGACAAATTGGCAAGAAAGGTTGGTGCTTGGGGAAGGTGACTCCCTTTGTGTCTACCTAAGAGAGTAGTTTGAACCATCATTTGTGAGGTGTGATTGGAGATTTGATACATCTCTTTTTGTAAATCATCTAGTCGAAGTAAGGGTCACTCTACTATCTTTATATTTATCCAATCTTTCTTCTTCATCTCCTTTCTAAGTGTCGTTTTCTCTTTGTGTGCTTGCTGATTTTTGCATATCTAGTGTCAATTTCATATTTTAACTTTTATTTAGGCTATCATTTGGTATCAAAGCCTTGTTTAGGGTTGTTCCAACATCCCTAAATCTTGAATTTAGTGTTCTTATATAGAAAATCTCATCAAAAAAGAGTGAAAAAATCAGAAAATACAAAAAAAAATGGTGTCTTGTGTTGTCTTATATCTACAAATTTTTACTTTGTTTTGAAGGTTTCTTGTGTTAGATTCTTGTTCTCTAACACCTAGTGAGTCTAGATCTACTTTTAGATTGAAGTTTGGTTGAGTTTGAGCTTAGATCCACCATGGCTATGGAGTTTTGAAGTTTTTTGTGCTATACCCATTTTTGTCTTGGTGATTGAGGCTTGATTTTTTGTTGGTTTAAGTTGTTTTAACATAAGGAACCTAGGGCTACAAAAAAATCAGATTTGGAGCTCATTTGCTAGGTGATCAAACTTGGTCAACGCTTGAATATTCATCTTGTTCATCCATGATCTTCATAACTTAGTGAAGTCAGTATTCAAGGTTCTTGTTTGATCCAAAAAAA
>NW_025895123.1:0-3606 GCF_002878395.1 Capsicum annuum
CACTTCCATATTGAACATTGATTGTCTTCATTCATACACTATTTATTCAAGTTAGAATTTATCATTCTAACCCAAGATTTCATACAAAGAAATTAGGGGGAAAATTACAAAATCTAAACTTGAAATGTGAATTCAGAAGGACCAAAGATTATAAATTTACACAAAAATAACTTACCTTTCCAAACTAGGAAAAAGGTCTTAAGCTTCAAACTCTCTTTTAAAATGTTTTGAAGTCGCACATATTAAGGCAGATTAATTAAAGATTTATTTTTCAATTTGAAGAGCTTAAAGTTATGTTTTACGATTTTGTCCACCTCAATATAAAAGGTGAAAATAATTATAAAAAAAAGGTTCAGGTGTTATAAAACAAGAAAGAATAAAGAAGAAAAGTAGAGAGAATAGAGAGAGTGATTCTTATTTCTTCTTGAGAGATAAGAGATCATAAGATTGTAAATACAATGAACAAAACCCCTCTATTTATAGGGGAAATTTACTCCTAGTCTGAGTAAAAGACAGATGCTTCAAATCCTAATAGATATCAAAGAAAATCTTAATAGACATTCACTATAATATAAATACATTTATAACACTTCCCCTTGAATGTCTAGATAGATAATGTGCCTCGTTAAAATATTACTAGAAAAAACTCAGTAGAAAAAAAAATCTAGTGAAGGAAAAAGAATACAAATTTCTAACAATACACATATCAGCTGCCTTATTAAAAACCTTACAAGGAAAACCCAGTGAGACAAAACCTCATAAGGGAAAAAGAGTACAACGCGTATTAACTTCCCCTAATGAGAACATCCTTGAACCTTTCCATCTCGATCTTGTGCAACATCTTCTTGAAAGTTGTAATTGGAGAAAATTTGGTGAATAAATCAGTCACATTGTCAGTTGAACGAATCTATTGCACGTTAATATCATCATTCTTTTGTAGCTTATGTATGTAGAAAAGCTTTAGCAAAATGTGCTTCGTTCTATCTCCATTTATGAATCCTCCCTTAAGATGTAGTATGTATGCTGAATTATCTCTGTATAAAATTATGGGTAGATTGTCATATTTCACACCATATTTTTCTTGAATGAGATGTATCATGGATCTTAACCATACTCATTCTTGACTTGCTTCATGAATAGCTGTTATCTTATCATGGTTCGATAAAGTGGCTAGATATACTGCTTTGTATATCTCCAAGAAATGGCAGTATCCCCACATGTGAACACATTATATGTTTGAGACCAAGATTTATGCGGGTTAGATGAGTACCCAACATCAGCATGACTAGTAATATTGGGACTGCAATTTTTAGAATAAAATAAACTCATGTATGTTATCCCATTTCGATGTCTTCTAGTAGGAGTAGAAATATACCTTGCTAACAAATTGAGCAAAAGGTTATATTGGGTCTTGTAGTTTTTTACAAGATATATAAGTGCACCAATTGTATTAAGATATGGTACTTCATAACCAATTCAAATTGATATATTTCTTATTTTAGCAAATAATCTTATTTCTTTTGAAAACTCTCCAAGAGTTTCAATAATTTTCAAGCTATAAGCTTATACAATATAAGGATTATCAATAAGTTTCCCAGAAACTTTTATATTTTGAATCCTTAAAGAAACTTTCATACAAATTTTGTCAAAGTGACAATATTCAACATTTTATGTGTGACATCTTCAAGTGTCTGGACTGCAAATCAAATAAATTTTCACTTACCAAGATGCATCCTTTCATGTCACTTGATAAATATTTTTACGTCAGCATGCTTAAATTAACGTAGAATTAAGATCCTCGTAATCTTTCATAATATTGCGCCAATATTGTGTCAAAGATATTGATGATATATCATTTAGTATTGGTTCACAATGCGACATAACATTTTGAGATCTTATCACTTCATTATTTTCAGGTACCTGAACCTCTCATAGGGTTTCATGAAGTATTATATCATAGACATTGCCTTCTTATTATGATTATTTTCTCCTTATCCTTTTCAAGGATTATTTCATTTAGATCCGATTGGTCTACCACGCTTCACGCATGCATAGGCTTTGTCCTTCATGGACACAAAATAGAAGCACTTGCGGCTTAAATATGAAATGCTTTCGGCATTTGACTTAAATTATCTTTTGAATGAGGATCTGGTGATAATTCTAACATATTTTATAGCTATTTATAACCTCCCCTTTATGTTAGGAAAACTAACATGCATCCTCTCTATCTTCTTTGAGGAATTCATCTTTGTGCATCATGGTATATTTATTAATCGTATACCGCACATTAAAACTATTAGATGGAATAGTTGGTTCATGACCTTGAACCAATTGAGGGAGAAGAAATAATCATAATTTATTGGTCTAATGCATACAAGTGTTATTGTATGCAACATACCATATTTCAGACCAACACATGAAGCTTTGTTCTCATTAGCGATGGTTTAGCTATTTATCGAAGGAATTCTATGTCAAACCATTATCATCAAGATAACTTTCTTGATTGAACAATCTGAAAAAAATGTTCTTATCTCAATTTTATTGAGCAAGCAACTTTATGAATGTCAAACTGCAGGTTGACAATGAATGTACATGTGATAATCTTATTGATGCATCTTTTCAACATATCACATGATAGGTGAACGGGCCCATATTCACCTTTTATATTTTTCAGATTTAAGGAATTCAATCCCAACATTAGTTGGTCCAACCAACTTATCATGAGAACAAATGACATAAACAATTCTCGAAGAACCTTCTAGTTCTTCAATACATGTCTAATATTCAATATGCACATCTTCGAGATGTCACAATCGTTCATATCAATTTATGAAATTTTATTCTAGTAAACTCTAAGTTTACCATGACATGTACTTTTTTTTCTTTAGTAAATTTCAGATTTACTATTACATGAATAAATTTTAAATTTACTACTTTAGAAGTAGATTTCGAAATAACTCTTCTCAGTTATTCTACCTTATTCGGAGGTGAGTTATAATACCATCACAATCAAGTACACGTTTTCATTAATAAGCTTTTCATTCCCTAGGAATGGAATATAATCGTGTCTTAAGCCTATCAAATTATGATAGCTTATAACCTCTTTCAAGATTTTGTTACTTCAGAAGCAAATCGAGGCATACATATGATGTAGAGAATTTTTCTCTATCATATCTTATGACCATATTATGCGTGTGAAAATATCATCACTTTTGATGATCATATCATATTGTCCTTCCACGCATATATTCGTGCATTTAATCACTTGTCTTCTTTCAGACATATTATGCACTACTACCACATACACCTCAAGAATGAAGTAAGTTGTCATATTTCAGACTTATCATATATTGCTACCACATTCACTTCATGGAATGGAGCATATTCAGTGGGTTGAATTTCATGACTTTTCATCAAACACCCATTATTTTGCCTTAGCCATCACAATATAATCAATATGGTGTATTGAGATTCAAACTCAATATTTGATCCATATAAAGGCATCTTGGCATGAATCGATGGGACTTGAACCCAATATATTGTCATCCTTTTTGATAATATTGTTCTTGAGGAATAAATTTAAAATATAAATGGTTCCAAACCAAT
>NW_025895124.1:0-1281 GCF_002878395.1 Capsicum annuum
GAAAACTTCTTTAAGGATTCAAAATATAAAAGTTTCTAGGAAACTTATTGATAATCCTTATATTGTATAAGCTTATAGTTTGAAAATTATTGAAACTCTTGGAGAGTTTTCAAAAGCAATAAAATTATTTGCTGAAATGAGAAATATACCAATTTGGATTGGTCATAAAGTACCATATCTTAGTACAATTGGTGCACTCATGTATCTTGTAAAAAACTACAAAACCCAATATAGCCTTTCGCTCAATTTGTTAGCAAGGTATATTTCTACTCCTATTAGGAGACATTGAAATGGGATAAGATACATGAGTTTATTTTATTCTAAAGGTTGCAGTCCCGATCTTACTGGTCATGCTGATGTTGGGTACTCATCTAACCCGCATAAATCTCGGTCTCAAACATACATACAATGTGTTCACATGTGGGGATACTGCCATATTTTGGAGATATACAAAGCAATCTATCATAGTCACTTTATCGAATCATGCTGAGATAATAGCTATTCATGAAGCAAGCCGAGAATGTGTATGGTTGAGGTCCATGATACATCTCATTCAAGAAAAATGTGATGTGAAATATGACAATCTACCCACAATTTTATACAAAGATAATTCAGCATACATAGCACATCTTAAGGAAGGATTCATAAATGGAGATAGAACGAAGCACATTTTATTAAAGCTTTTCTACATGCATGAGCTACAAAAGAATGATGATATTAACATACAACATATTCGTTCAACTGACAATGTGACTGATTTATTCACCAAGTCTTCTCCAATTACAACTTTTAAGAAGATGGTGCACAAGATCGGGATGTAAATATTCAAGGATGTTCTTATTAGGGGGAGTTAATACGTGTTGTACTCTTTTTCCCTTACGAGGTTTTTTCCCACTGTGTTTTCCTTGTAAGGTTTTTAATGAGGCAGCCGAAATGCGTATTATTAAAGATGTGTACTCTTTTTCCTTCACTAGATTTTTTTCCTACTAGTTTTGTAGTAAGATTTTAACGAGGCACATTATCTACCAATTAGACATTCAAGGGGGAGTATTATAAATGTATTTACATTATAGTGAATGTCTATCAAAATCTACTTTGATATCTATTAAGATTTGAAGCATTTGTTTTTTACTCAGACTAGGAGTAAATTTTTCCTATAAATAGAGAGGTTTTGTTCATTATATTGACAATCTTATGATCTCTCATCCCTCAAGAAGTGATAAGAATTACTCTCTCTTCTCTCTACTCTTCTTCTTTGTTCTTTCTTCTTTTATAACTAAA
>NW_025895125.1:0-1635 GCF_002878395.1 Capsicum annuum
TTGAATTCTACAAACCCCTTATAAAATGTAAGAGAACTCCAAGAAAATTATCGAAAACCCTTCAAATAACAAATTAACCATTAAGAGAATAATAATTAAACATTAAGAAAATTCAAGCAAAGAAAAATATAAAGATTATGATTTTCATTTGCAACAAAGAAATGCATCTATTCGAAAAACCTTATTAGCAAAACAATTTTTTTTAACACCTTTAACATTATTGGGGGGGAAATTTATATCAATCAAGAAAATTTTTACCCCTAAATGAATAGTATGATTTTTAAAATATTTAAATCCCAAATGAACATAACTCTAATGTTTTTTCCCAAATAAACTTTTTAAATAGCAAATTCAGAATACATACATACATGTGTGTGTGTGTGTATATATATATATATATATATATATATATATATCACGTGTGAGGTGACAAATCTTTCTTATATTGGTGAATATTGAATATCACGTGCTCTTTATTAGTCATCAACAATAACAATTATACATATTTTCAAGTTTCAATAATTTCTAACTTCATATTACAAAAATAAAACAAAAAATAAATCATCCAAAACTATTTACAATTACCTTCCCTTTTTTTAAAAAAAAAAAATCCTTATTATTCTAAGAAGGTATATGATCGTTAACTATTGATGTAAAATTTGAACACAAATTAGACAGTCGTTAACTAAAAAAAAGAAATATTTTTTTATTAATTAACGTGTTTCAAGTAATAAGGGTGCCCGCGCCACGATAAAATAAGGGGACACTAGATCAGTGGAGAGAGTGAGATTCTGGACAGTTACACTAATTTTAAGGTCAAATCTTATAATTGTGAAAGTAAAGACATATAATCTGATTGGACAAATCTTTTATTGTACATATTATCAAAAATAAAATATGTTTGACTTGTGATTTGATTACAATTCAGAAAAAATAATGTTAACATTGAATTAATCATCCCAAAAGAAATTTACCACTATTAGAGTGTGAGGTTCTGGACAATTACGTTAATTTTAAGGTTTGTGGTCGAACCTTATAATTGTAGAAGTAAAGATATATATTTATAATTTGATTGCGCAAATCTTTATTGTACCTATAATCTAAAATTAATATAAGTTTGACTTACAGTTTGATTACAATTAATGTTAATCTTTAATTAATCACTCATAAAGAAATTTACCACTAATCGATGGATTAGAAAGTAAGGTTCTGGCCAGTTACATTAATTTTAAGGTTTGTGGTCAAACCTTATAATTATGGAAGAAAAAACATATAATGTGATTGCACAAATCTTTTATTTTACCTATAATCTATATGTTTGACTTACGGTTTGATTACAATTTAAAAAAAAGTTGTTAATCTTCAAGTAATCCGAAAGAAATTCACCATTAAACAAACAAGATTTAATGTAATTCAAAATTTTCTATTTTGCAATGCCATGGAATGTGGAAATAAAAAACTTAAATCAATTTTTATCTTATTAATAAAAGGAAAAAGAATATCAATTGTAAACAATTCTTTTTTCCCTTTATGCAATTAATATTCAAATTTTAGTTGTCCGGTTAATCTTTTTCTTTTTGTGAAAAACATAATTTATCTCAACCCTTCTTGTCTATCTTTTTGAGAATATTATGT
>NW_025895126.1:0-1619 GCF_002878395.1 Capsicum annuum
TTTATTTAACAAGGATAAGGGAGACAAGGTCACTATCGTGCCTCTGATCTTGGTGGAAATATACACAGCTTTGACCGAGATAAAATGGGGTATGCGATTTTTTGAGGGGAGCAACCTAGTGTTACAACTATGGATGATGGAGCATTTGCATGCCCCTTCTTTGTTTAAATCTGATGTGATTGACCGTTGTTTGCCTAATCGAGTGAAACCATAGAACATAGAATGGGTTTTCCTAAATTCTCATTGCCTATAGAAGTTGACGCTTGGGTTGAGTTTCTTGAATCAAGGACAGATAGCAATGTCTTGTGGACCTATCTATGGTTCCGACCGAAAGTAATCTTGGTTGGATCTAGCATACACCCCCATCTAGTTTTGTTGGGGCTTAATTGTACCCGACCATACACTTCTCTTAGGGTAATGCGTCCATTGGGTAGAGTGCAGGATGTTCCACCAATAGTGGACTTTCAACAAGATGTGGAGTACTTGAGGGACCAAGTCAGAGGTGAGATCAAGTATAAGCAATGCTGGAGTAATGCAACATGGCAAGGCGTGGATACTCTCAGGACAGGTTTAGATAATCCCGGATACACTCAAGGATATGAGGTCTGGTTACAATTTATTCCTCGGGGTGTCAGCATACCATTACCAGTGCAGCTTAGAGGGAGGATATAGGATGAATGCATAGTTGACGACCATCAGGATGAAAGGGGTGGGGGCCAAAGTAGAGGCACTAAGAGTTCAGTTAATAGGTTTGCTCAAAACTATGGAGGGATGCTAGAACGGTCTTTTTAAGTGCACTCCCCATGAGGCAGGAATACGTGCCAGAGGCGTTTTCCCAAATATCAAAGGTTCCTTACAAGATATGCTACATAGTTTGAATGGGAAAAAGAGAACTTCACAGATGGGTCCATCTCAGCCAGGGTCATCACGCAGAGTATCAGTCTGAAGGAGCATTTCCTATCTTTTGATTAGTTTGAGTCCTTTACTTTTTTGTCATTTGTAGTATTGTTTCTTTGTTAAGTCAGTGTAAAGTTTGCTTTAACTTGGGAGACTTTATTAGGAGCATTACGTATGTTGTCATGTTAGTCTAAAATGTCGTTCAATCTTTGTTGATTAGTATCGAGGTTGTCTTAATTTCATTATATGTCTTTGTTGTTTCTTTCATCAAAGCGTTATGATGTTGCTTCTTTCTTTTGTTTGTTTGTTTTCTTTTTTCGTAAAAAAAAACTTCAATTATGTGATGTTTATGCATATGCATCCCGAACTACGCAAGATCTAATTCATGTACAATATGATACGTAGGCAACCTACTTTTTGGGTTCGATCTAATCATTTTGTTTCTTGGTTTTTCATTATTTTTATTTTAAGAAAAAACAAAAGCCATAAAGAATAATAAAAGGAGAGATAGCGAGAAAGGGAAAGAAAGAAAGAATAAAGAGAGGAAAAAAGGATAAAAAAAGAGGCTGACGCGAGAGATGAGGGAAGTGATGACGAAAAAAAAGAGAGTTAAGAAAAATAGATAGGTGTGATTAGAGTAAAGAAACACATGGGTGTAGCAAAAGATCAGGATGGTGTTAAAATGACCTTGCTACCCTCAAAGGTTGGTAGAAACACACATG
>NW_025895127.1:0-2313 GCF_002878395.1 Capsicum annuum
TCTAGGAGATGATTTGATTTTTGGGTTTGGAAGAAACCCTAGGTTTCTAGAGAATTCTTAATAGAAAATTGGAGAGAAATGGAGAGAAAATAATCTTTTTTTCTCTACATAGATATATATATAAAGCCACAAGGAGCGGAAATATCCAAGATGCCCTTTTGAAAAATGCTGAAATTTGCTGATTGGGGCCAGTGACGGCCGATCTGACGGTCCATCAGATTAGCTGATGGTCCACCAGGTCATCCGTCACTCGAGTATCAAAACTGGAATATTCTGCCTTGGAGTGACGGTCAAAGTGACGGTCCGTCAGAGGGACTGACGGTCCACTATATCATCCGTCACTCGGGGCTCAGGAATAGGGTATTCTGCCTCGGTCTGACGGACACCTTGACGGTCCATCAACTTTCCGACGATCCACCACTTTGACCATCACATGACATTCCAAAAAGGGAGATACTCCCTTGGATTGACGGGATACTTGACGGTCTACCAAGGACCTGACGGTCCACCAGGTCGACCGTCAAACCTGGGCGATTCGATAATGTTCAGTAAAACGGCCATAACTCACTCATCCAATGTTGGATTCGATAAAATTGGTATCGATGAAAATCTTATTCAATGCTATACATGACAAAAATTCGAAATTAAAGAAATACAACATGGTTTAAACATCAAATCACTTTGGAAGTCATACATATCCATTCAAAAAGACAAATTTAGGCTTAAGGAATGATCAAGGTATTACAAAAAACTTGCATTATGTGTAATCATTTTAATGCTAGCTTGAGTATCTTGTATTTAGTAGAAGTGTAGAGTCTCCTTTGTTGATGATGATTAGAGTAAAGAGTTGTTCGAGGATGAACAAGGCTTTAAGTGAGGGGTGGTGATGTTGGGCGTATTTATGCATTCTAATGTCATTATTCTAGTTATTTTAGCCTTATTTTGAGGATGATTCGTATGCTATACGGGTTGATAATTATATAAATATGCATCTACATATTAAAAAATGTGCTTACAATGTTCAAAGTGAATGCCCAATAAGTTTGTACCTGAAAGAGTCATTTAGAGTTCAATCATGGAAACTAGCGTTACCAGCTTAAGCTAGGTGCTTGTCTAGTTGATCCCATTGGATTCTATTGTATTTAATGTGTTCCAAATGATTTTAATGTGTAATTATGAGTGGAATAACTTGTTGTTAATTTTCAAGGTTCAATTTTAATAAGTTAAGAGTCGAAACATAAAGTTGAAGATCATTGAGAATTAGCCTAGTCTTAGCTTGTGTTTGGATTCATCGTTATGGATATTTGTTGTGATTGTCTCTAATTCGTGGTGTGAGATTATGTAGGAAGATTTGTTAGCTGAATATGGTGATGTATTGATAATACAAAAGGCTATAAATCCATGGGAAATACACCACAAGACAAAGGACAAAAGATGGTAAGAGAAAGACTTAACAAAAATTTGTGAAGAAAATTCCAGTGCTTGCCCGCGATTTGGCTGTGTTTCCCCCTCCATTTCAATGCTCCCTTGACTTAGAAATATTTTAAGAGAAAATTCCAGTGTGTTCCCGCAATTTTCCCATGATGCAGGCTCTTTTTCAGTGTAATAAAGCCTGCGACGCCCCCTCCAGAACTGTGCAATGGAGCACGCGATGCGTGCTCTATTTCAGGCCTGACTTGCATGTTGAATACTATTCCAACATGGATTTGGCTTATCCTTTTGCTATAAATACATCATAATACAAGTTTTTAATTATCTTTGAACATATTTGGAGATCAAGGGGCTGGTACAACTTCATAATTAGGTTTTTATTATTTTAATTTAGTTCATTCATGTTGTTAGTAGTTAATTTTAATCTTGTGATTACGATTATGACTATGCATGGCTAAACGTCCTTTTTCTGGGGTTGAAGCCAAGAACATGAGTTCTATTGTTTTTAATTAAGTTCGTTTAATTTGCTTATCATTATTGGTTGTGTGTTCATCTTTGATTTAACTATTTTAAGGATTAGCTACCCTTAGAATACATCAATTGTCTACCTTGTGCTCTTGGGAGAGGGAATAAGGGATAGAACATGGAGATGAACAAAGTATGGTTTGTATTCTTTTATGAAATAAGGAATTCAAATTAGTGTCTCGGACAGGGATATATTTAGATGCCTTACTTGATTCACACATAGTATGATAGCTTAAAGAACTTAATTGGATTATTACATCCCCTCTCAAAGATATAGTTGTAAGGTCCAACTTAGGTAAAGGATTAGAGGTCGGGAGACCATGATCAAGCAATTAACCCTATGAATAAATAACCAAG
>NW_025895128.1:0-1158 GCF_002878395.1 Capsicum annuum
AAACAACTTAAAAACAAGACAAAACAACAAGGACACCACACTTTATTAAAGGAAAAGATAGAAGGGTTTAAACGAAAATAACAGACAGAAAAAACAAGATAGATTTCGAACTACAACCCTGAAATAATTCAAAAAATAGAAATAAAACAAAATAAACTACCAACAATCCTTCCAAGTAAAGAAAAGAATGAATTCTCAATTGTTGAGCTTGACATTTTAGCCACTGGTTTGTATATCAACATAACTAGAGCTTCCACTACTGTCCAACACATTTTCTTCAATAAATAAATTCTGAATCCTCATGCTTAACTCATTATTTTTCATGTATTGTGCATTACTGTGTGTTGGTGAAGGGTTCTGTGTAACTCTCGTAGTGTCAATGTTTTGCACTACAATTAATTTTTCTTGAATCATCCTTTCTATTTCTTTTTTCAAAGCACAAAAATCCTCAATACTGTGAACCTGAATATCAGAATGATATGCACATCGTATATGAGGATCAAAATTTCTTGAATTTTGATCAGGATTACACTCAAGGAGAGGAGTGATTTTTCCCGACTCTCTCAATCTCTGGAATAAACTGGCATACGACTCCTCAATTGGTGTAAAATTGTCCTTTGACTTTCTCCTATTTGCAAACTCCAGCCTCGATTGAAACTTGGAATTAGAATTTTCTTGATAAATATATGGGGGTCGAGGATAATGTTGAGGGACTGGTGCATGCCATTGTGGATAAGGAAACGAATGAGCATACAACTATGCATTGTTCAAAGGATACTGAGGAAGTGGAATGAAATATCTTGGATTTTACAAAGAGGAACCTTGTTGCAGGTGAGCATGTGGATTTGATGTACAAGCTCGGGATTGAGATTGACAATATTGCTGAGTTGGACCTCTTTTGCTCTGTTTTTCCCTTGTAACGACAATAGGTACGTTTTTCCTTTTCTTTCCTTCAGTCCCTCTCAACTGATGGCAATATCGTCCTAAGTATTTTATAGAATTCTCATACTCATCATGTTCCTCAAATTTCAATATCTCAAGGCTTGGGGAAAGGTTAACACTTGAAGAGACATCCCAGTCTTTATATGAAGCATCTTCATAATTTGTAATTCCCTGAGAATTTTTCATAGACTTTTTTGTGCTCTTCATTTTCCTAGC
>NW_025895129.1:0-1378 GCF_002878395.1 Capsicum annuum
AGTCCAATCTGTTATAAATGATTATGCTTTGAAATTCAAGTATAATACTTTCACCTCTATCAAATATAATTTTATCTCAAATTTTACATTTTAATTCTTTTATTCAATTTCAAAAAATTTATTGACTTTGTTCGAAGAGTTATAAGAAATTCAATAAGGTAAGAAAATTTCTTGAATGTAAATTTAAAGGACAAAAGTAAAATAAAAAATATAACTATGTAATCTGTGTATATCATGTTTAATTATACTTTAAGATATTATATTTAAAAATTATTTCTTAGGCTATGATTTATTTTTGTGCCTTTTTACTTTCTTCCTCTATATTATGAAACTAAATGACACTCAAAATCACTAAAAAAAATATAAATTTTCAAGTAAAATTAAAAGAGGATAAATCTATAATATATTAAAAGTGTGAAAAAACTTAGAAAAGTGATTTGGACTTTTTGTCCTTCATTAAAAGACTGTGCAATAGATAAAATCATCTTTTCAGTATTTTTCTTAAATAATTATTCAATTATTATTTATTATTTTGGTACTTTAAATTAATTAAAACCTCTACTTAATCTAGGTAAGAAATCATAATATTTAACACTTCTAAATCAATTATAATTCTACCTTAAATAGACAAGAATATCTATAATTTTATTTAAGTTATATTTTGACTCAAGTTATATTTTGACTCACACTTTATGGCTTCTTCGCAAGAAGTGTACGGGTCTGCAAAGGAGTAAAGATTCTTTTTTTTTTTAATGCTTCCAAGAAAAGGACCATACATCGTCAACTATGTCAATTATATGGTTAGCTGTATCTACTTTTAGAATTTATTATTATGGACCGTTGAAGATAGGATTTCATGACCAAAACTAACATATGTAGTTAATCCTTCCTAGAATACTCTTTAACTGAACTAACTTTTTTTTTTTCCATTAGCCCTTTTTTCATTATTGTTGCTATAGTTAAATGGTATTGGTAAGCCATCGGGATGTACACATTTAGGTATGATATATATTTTGATTAACGTATCCTTGATTCTAAATTTGCAAGTTTATTGCTATTGAAGAAGAAGAATATTCAATAAAATTTGAGAAAGAACAACAAAGTGTTCGACAAAATTCGAGAAAGACAAAAAGGGTGATGACGAAAATTATCATGACATTCAAAAATTCTGATGTGGTTTCTATTAGGATATCTCATCCGACATGTGAATTTGCATTTTATAAAGAAAATATTGAAAAAATATAATTGTGAACTATTTGAAGATTATTGGGGTAGGCAATTTTTATTTTTTTATTGTTAAACATTATATTTTCACTTTGTGGAATTTTACCAGACATTGATTATGTTGTTATTTTATTGTTAAGCATTATATTAGAGT
>NW_025895130.1:0-1013 GCF_002878395.1 Capsicum annuum
ATAGTTATATACTAATTTATAAAACATATACATATGTATACATTAAATATATACGTCTATAGAAGATATATACACATATATACTACAATATATATAGTTATATACTAATTTATAAAACATATACATATGTATACAATAAATATACATGTCTATAGAAGATATATACACAAATATACGCATCATTCAATATATATGTACTACTTTATGTAAAACATATACTACAATATATATAGTTATATACTAATTTATATAACATATATACATTAAATATATACATCTATAGAAAATATATACACATATATACTACAATATATATAGTTATATACTAATTTAAAAAGCATATACACATGTATATATTAAATATACACGTCTAGAGAAGATATATACACAAATATACACACCATTTAATATATATGTACTACTTTAAGTAAAACATATACTACAATATATATTGTTATATACTAATTTATAAAACATATACACATGTGTACATTACATATACTCGTCTATAGAAGATATATACACAAATATATGGACCATTCAATATATATGTACTACTTTAAGTAAAACATATACTAAAATATATATAGTTATATACTAATTTATATAACATATACACATGTATACATTAAATATATACGTCTATAGAAGATATATACACATATATACTACAATATATATATTTATATACTTATTTATAAAGCATATACACATGTATACATTAAATATACACGTCTATAGAAGATATATACACACAATATACTCACCATTCAATGTATATGTAATACTTGAAGTAAAACATATACTACAATATATATAGTTATATACTAATTTATAAAATATATATACATGTATACATTAAATATACTCGTCTATAGAAGATATATACACAAATATATGCACCATTCAATATATATGTACAACTTTAAGCAAAACATATACTAAAATATATGTATATACTACAATATATATATAGTTATATACTAATTTATAAAACATATACACATGTATAC
>NW_025895131.1:0-1856 GCF_002878395.1 Capsicum annuum
ATAGGGTGATCAGTTCTTCAATCAATATCCTCATAAAAATCTTCAGCTCTTAAAGTCATCATCTTTATAAGCAAGATTTGCCTCAATATCGTTATTTGATGGAGCTACTTCATCATCATTACCTTGAAAGGTCAAGTGTGCTTCCACATTATTTTCTTTCCTTTTAAGGGAAGCTTGATAAAGTTTGACAAAATGATCAGGTGTACGACAAGCACGTGCCCAATGTCCTTTCATACCACATCAGTGACAAATATTAATTTTACCCTTTGAAGAATTATTTTGAGAACCTTTATTATTCTCTTGTTTATTACCACCATTATGACGATAATTATTTTTCCCTCTGCCACGTCCTCACCCACGTCCACGATCATGACAATGATCACGATTGCGATAATAATTTTGCCTTACTGCAGGCTGATTATGCGTTGCTACAATATTCGCTTCAGGGAATGGAGCAGGTCTAGTGGGACGAGCTTCATGATTTTTCATTAACAAAGTATTATTCTGCTCTGCCACAAGTAGACATGTAATTAATTCAGAATATTTCTTAAATCCCTTTTCACGATATTGTTGTTGTAGCAATACATTAGAAGCATGAAAAGTGAAAAAAGTTTTTTCTAGTTAGTCCTCATCAGTGATGGTTTCTCCACATAATCTTAATATTGAACTTACTTTATGAATAACAGAATTATACTCAACCACAGTTTTAAAATTTTAAAACCGAAGGTATATCCAGTCATATTTAGCTTTCGGTAATACCGTCAATTTTAGATGGTGATATCGGTCCTTCAAGTTGATCCATAATTCGAGTGGATCTTTCACAGTTAAATATTCAGTTTTTAATCCTTCGTGGAGGTGATAACGAAGAAAAATCATAGCTTTACCCTTATCTTGACTAGAAGCGTTAGTTTCTTGTTTAATAGTATCCCATCGACCTCTAGCATCAAGGTGAATTTCAGCATCAAGGACTCATGATAAATAATTCTTTCCGGTAACGTCCAATGCAACAAACTCAAGTTTCGATAAATTTGACATAGTGAAACTATCAAAAAAAGATTAATAAGTTAGATATAATGATACTTTAAAAATAAAATAACTATCTCAAATAGATTTAAATAGAATTATAAATTATTGTAACCCAGAAGTGTTAATTATGTAGTCCAAAAAATTTTCAATCATATTATTATTGAATAATTGGCAATCAATTGTGCAGACAACTTTGAACCTTTTTTTTTTTTGTTATTATACGTATATAAGTGATGATGAGTAAGCTTGACATATATGTCATTTATGTGGTCATATACTTGGCCACTTGTCAAAACCAACAAATTGGAAAAGTGCAGTTTATTATGAGCTAACGATTGAAAATTTACAACCAATTGATATGTATGTAAGTGATGAGTAAGCAAAAATATGTACTATTGATCACAAGTACTTGTATATAAATTGTTAAAACGACATTATATAATAAGAATGATTATTTTTAATTTCAAACTTATCATAAATAGTACAATCACTATATGTCCTTTAAATATCAATATTATGGAGTTAATGAACAAATGGACAAGAAAATTTAACTAATAGGTAAGAGCATTTTTTTTTGAACTTGTGAAAAGGTATGAATAATTGATTAAGTAGTTTGATTGTCCTAGAATCCAATAATCAACACAACTTTACGTGAACAACTATCATATCAATTCAAATCGAGTTGGTAATTATTCCCTCCTTTTCTTTCACGAATATGCTTAATTTAAAAAAAGATGTAATTGATTCTTTAGCAATATTAATTGTCTGAAAGTGATAGTGAAAAAATATATACCTGAATAAGAGTCTCGTGCTGATAACGTATTGTAATA
>NW_025895132.1:0-1106 GCF_002878395.1 Capsicum annuum
CGCTAAATAAATGAAATTAAAATTAGTAGCCTAATTAGTGACGGATTGACGACAGAAAATAAAATTTGTTGCTATATTTTGGCGGTAAATATTGGCGCCTTTATTTTGGTGACAAAATTAGCTACATAAAAGGTGGGAATTTTTTTTGACATGGTGGAGACGGAAATATTAACAACTTTTTTTTGACAAATTTGTTGCTATATTTTGGCGGTAAATAATGGGAGTTCTGGCCCGAATTTTATTGATCCGGCCCTGAAAGTTTCGTGGTGCGATCCATGTTTGTGATTTTTTGTGGGGTCTGTGGTGGTAGCGTAGGGATCGGGTATGGACCTGTATGTTTTTGGGCTAGGACTTATTTGTACGCACGTATTATATAAGTGTGTTTAGTGGGCAATTTTGGGTTGATATATATATATATATATATATATACACGTCATTGATACAAATCGTCTCCTCATTGTACTCTTCTCCATTATAGTGAATTCCTCTGCCTCTGCCTGTGGTTTTTCCCGCAAGAATTTCTACGTAAATCTGTGTGTTCTTATTTTTCTTTTGTTTATAATTTGCTTAATACTGTCCGATTCATAACAAAAAATGTATCGTTAAATTCTGAATTCGTCTTTGTGCGTGCATGCAGGCAATGTTAGTAAAGTTATTATGCTAAGGGGCCATTTGGGATCAGCAGCATTCAACAACATAACAAGGTTAACATTTGGAAAAAGATTTATGAACTCAAAAGGTGAAGTTAATGCACAAGGTGTGAAGAGATCAAAGCCATTATAACTAATGGTATTAAAATGGCTGGAAAACCTAATTTGGGAGAATTTGTAGCATGGCTACGTTGGGTATTTAAAGATGAAAATGAAGCACTTGTGGCACAAGACAGACGTTTGGATACATTTACAAGAATTATAATGGAAGAACACACAATTATAATATATATTTTATTTAAAATAGTACATATATATTGAATGGTGCGTATAGATGTGTATATATCTTATATAGACGTATATATTTAATGTACACAATGTGTATATGTTTTATAAATTAATATGTAACTATATATATATATATATATATATACATATTGTAGTATATATATATGT
>NW_025895133.1:0-1417 GCF_002878395.1 Capsicum annuum
TATCATCACATTAACACGAGTAGCATATTTCCTCAATCATAGAATAACATCAATGAATTTTGAAAATTATGATAAATTTTTGATTAATTCGCTTTTAATATATATATATATATATCTCGTGTCCACATTGACCCAAAATAGTATATCGTCTATTTCCTCAATAGTATGATATATATCAACGTATCATTTAAATATTATGATATATAGATTTAGTTATCTAGCTTTCGATTACTACATACGTCACTACACGAGATATACGTATATATACATATACTTCATTGTCTATAAACATCAAATACACGATTTTACTATCCCATAATAATATACAACATATTTCACAAATACTCAGATGAATTATGTATTACATTATCTTATGTCATTAATATACCTTCACTGTATAATATGTATATATATATACCAATACATACACACATATACACACTATTGACTATATCAAGTTCTAAATACGTACTATGTATATCACATACTTACACAAGTATATTATCCAATAATATAATGCGATTTATTTGTAATACATACTCAGATGAGTGATCGATTAATTATATTTGATTAGCTTAATATATTAGGTTTTGACTACATCGTTCATCAATCTATCACTACATGATATATGTAAATATATAAAGATATTTATGTATATGAACTCTTGAATGCGTACTATGTATATCACATCCACAAGTACATTACCTTATAATAGACCACGTTCATTAAATTCTAATGAATTATCGGTTATATATTACATTATTATGACTGGAATAGTAACATAATATCATTATCTAAACGGTATGATATATATATACACACACACACACACACACACATATTCATTATACAAAGAGTATGCATGTTTAACATCATTTCATGTATATACAAAGAAAAAGATTTATTTTATATATTGAAACATAAGTAAAACGTAAAGATTATGTTTAACATAATTTATTTAATTTGTTTGATATATATTTTAGTGTAATTTTTTCACCAAATTTAAGAATGATTGATTTTTATTATTATTATTATACTAGTTATCGACTACCTGTGATTAGTGTAATTTTAAAAAATTATATATATATATATATATTAGATTTTATATATATAATTATTTTTAATGAAAATAATATATATTTGATTACATATATATATAATTATTGGTTACTAGAAATTATTTACTTTTTGTTTTTTTAAGTTCAAAAACCGACCACAAGTGGTTTGTTTTTTAAAAATATTTTCTTTTTTTTAAAAAAAATTTAAAACTGACCACTAGTGGTCGGTTTATTTAAAAATAAATTTAAAAAGAATTTTTAAAAACCGACCACAAGTGGTCGTTTTTTTAAAATATTTTTTAATTATATATTTTTTTTAAAAAAAACCAACCATAAGTGGTCGGTTTTATTTTTTTTTT
>NW_025895134.1:0-1141 GCF_002878395.1 Capsicum annuum
ATATATATATATTATACTATTATAGCATATGTTTTATTTAAAGTAGTACGTATAGTCATATATAATTATATATTGAATGGTAAGTATATATGTGTAATTGTTTATATATTTTTTTAAAAATATATATTGTATATTGGAGTGTATATAGTGTATATTGGATTTTTTATTTTTTTTTTAAACGGGTTTGACCGGATTTTGGTGGGTTTGACCGGGTTGGGTTAAGTGGGCCGGGTTAGGGTGGGTTTTAATTTTTTACTGTTTGGCCCGGTCCAACTAACGTCAAAATCGACCCTCAACCGGTTAAAATGGAAGGGTCGGTTCTGGGTTGGCCCCGCCCGACCTGTTTGACCCCTATAATCCGACGTCTTCTATCTCCACAAACTTTATATCGAAGTGAGAAAGGAAAGGGGAAAAAAAATTTATAAAGCATAATATAAATTCACATGATACACGAACTTTTTGCATTCAATAATGTCCTGGCCTGAGAAACAAGATCTGTAATATTTGTTAGACTAGAATGTACGATATGTATATGTATTATGATTAAGTAATAAAGTGAAAGTAACATAAGAATTAACTAACCTTGGTTGAGTGACATAAAGTTATGTAACCAATAAAACAAACTTGCTAATATTATGGAATATGTAGTAGGTCCAACAAATATTTATAGTTGATACTTTGTACCATCTACCTATACTTTTTTATAATTCTGTTGAGCTACCTTTAATGAGAAATTCAAGGCCAATATTAAAAAGAGATTCAACTAGTTACATCTTTTATAAGTGCTAGTCTGATCATTCTATAAGCTAAAGGTGTGAAGTGGGGCGGACCGGGTCAAACCGGAACCGGCTCATTTAGTTTAATCGGGTTGTGGGCTGGTTTCGATCCGGATTGGGTTAGGTGGGCCAGGTCAGTTCCGGGTTCAACAGTAAAAATGTTGAAAACAACCCTGAATCGGTCTACTTAACCCAACCCGGTTAAACCCACCTAAATCCGGTTAAAAACCGGTCAAACCCATTTTAAAAAAAATGAAAAATCCAATATACACTACATACACTACAATTATATACACTATATACACTACAATTATACAATATATATTTTTAAAAATATATATAAACAATTACACATATATACGTAT
>NW_025895135.1:0-3074 GCF_002878395.1 Capsicum annuum
TAGTATATAAATATATATATATATATATATATATATATATATATATTGTAATGTATATATATTGTAGTATATTTTATTTAAAATTTAAAGTAGTACATATATATTGGATGGTGCGTATATATGTGTAATTGTGTATATGTGTATATATTTTTTAAATTTTAATGTAGTATGTACTATATATATATAGTGTATATATATTGTTTAACATATTTATAATGTATATAGGTGGTATATATAATGTATATTGAAAAAAAAATTATATTTTTGACCGAGTTTGACCATTTTTTTAACCGGCTTTGACCGGGTTGAGGTGGGTTTGACCGGGTTGGGTTAAGTGGGCCGGGTTAGGATTGTTTTAAATTTTTTTACTGTTGAGCTCGGCCCAGCCCACTTAGACCTCAACCCGGCCCGGTCCGACCCCCAAAACTGATTAAATGACATGGGCCAGTTTCGGGTTGGCCCGACCCGGCCCACATGACAACGTGAATGTGGTCTGCATGTAGACCCAAGTATGTGCCAGAAAATTTTCCTGCACTATTCATTCTATGGATTTCAAACTTCTGGTACTTACTTTAGACACATGCGGTCCGCAAGTATAATGCGTGATCCGCATGTGGACATAGGTAAGTGCCAGAAATTTTCCTTCAACTCTTGTACACTCTGGATATTCAATTCTGGTACTTACCTTAGTCATATACGGACCACAAGTGAAATATATTGTCCGCATGTGGACAAAGGTAAGTGTCGGGTCTTTAAATTCTTGCAACCAAGCTTCTAGACTTCAACTTATGGTAAATGCTTTGGTCACACACACCAGGTAAATGCCAAAAATACCTAAAAATGCTCAAGTAGACAAAAACTTCATTTTTTCATATTTTTCTTGAACTATGCATCCAAAGCCTAGTTTTCTGCATAAGATGCCCAAAACACATCATATATAACAAAACAACCTAAGAAACTTACATATTTTCATCATTTTAACAGTCGAAAGTGCTATATTTCTATAGCACATCAGCAAACATGAACATCATGAATTTGTTAGGGATTTGCACTTTGTATATGTTACTAAGGGTGAGTCAATAAGCTTTGAGACTTAGGTTATTACCATTCTTTCTTATTGGTGAAGCGATATTATGGTTAGGGGAACTACCACATCGGTCCATCACTTCGTGGAATGAGTTACAAAAATAATTCTTGGATCGATTGTTCTCACCTTCTAGAATGTTGTAGTTGAAGGGTCAGATTTATAATTTTAGGAAGTTGCATTCAGAACCATTGTACGAGACATGTTTGAGGTTCAAGAAAAAGTTGATGGCAATGCTCAATCACAGAATTTTAGGGAGGAATTTGCTGGAGATATTCTATAAATCCCTGAATGCAAACACTAAACCTGTTGCTGATACTATTTTTAGTGGGATTTTCATGAGCCTTCACTGGGATCTAGCTGCGAAAATCTTAGATTAGGTCTCTAATAGAAACTGAGAGTAATATTCTAGAGGCATATAGAGGAGTCAGTACTTATGTTATTAGTGCTTTCAGTGAGCAAAGAGCCATAAATGATATAAATGCTCAAGAGGAGCACAACTAAGGACTGAGATTGGGGTACTGACTAAGCAATTTATAGCTTTTGGGGAGGAAAAGGTGAATACTTATGGGAACACAAGGTAAATCTTCTAGGCAGTATGATTTTAATTATGATGAAGAGGTGAAATACCTCGATAGAGAGATGAAAGATTTTTGAGCTAAGGCATAAGGGTCTAATAAAGACACTTGGAACTCGAGGCAGGGAAATCTAGGTTGAAACTATTATGGGTACAAACATAGGGATCAGAGTAGAGAGCGAGATACTGACTAGGGTGAAAGGATGGCTATAAGGAGAAGAGTGGTGCATACGTTCAACCAGGGAACTGTGATGCTTATTTGAGGATGGAAACATTACTTGCTAAGTTGGAAAAGGGTTCAGAAAATCAAGAGAGATATCTTAAGGAGAATAAGGAAGTTATATCGATATTGAGACAGAAAGTAGAAATGCATGTAAGGGTGTTAAGTGGGTCGGGCCGGGTCAACCCAGAACCAGCCCATTAAAATTATTCGGGTTATGGGCCAGGACGGGTTCAAGTTGGGGTTAAGTAGGTCGGGTCGGGCCGGTCTCAACAGTAAAATTTTTAAAAATAACACTAACCCAGCCCACTTAACCCAACCCGGTCAAACCCACCTAAACCCGGTTAAAAATTCGGTCAAACCCGGTCAAAAATAAAAATAAAAACTTTTTTTCAATATACACTATATATACACACCTATAAACATTTTAAATACGCTAAACAACATATATACACTATATATATAGTATATACTACATTAGAATTTAAAAAATATATACACATATATACGCACCATTCAATGTATATTGCTACTTTAAAGTTTAAATAAAATATACTAAAATATATATACACTACAATATATATATTTATATAGTTATATACTAATTTATAAAATATATATACACATGTATACGTTAAATATACACGTCTATAGAAGATATACACACATATACACACCATTCAATGTATATGTACTACTTCAAATAAAATATACTACAATATATATATATATATAGTTATATACTAATTTATAAAACATATACACATGTATACGTTAAATATATACTTCTATAGAAGATATATATACACACATATACACACCATTCAATATATATGTACTACTTTAAATAAAATATATTACAATATATATACATTACAATATATATATATATATATAGTTATATACTAATTTATAAAATATATACATATGTATATGTTAAATATACACGTATATAGAAGATCTATACACACATATACGCACCATTCAATATATATGTACTGCTTTAAATAAATATATACTACAATATATATACATATACACTACAATATATGTACAATTTATAAAACATATACTTGTGTATACATTAAATATACACATCTATAGAAGATATATACACAAATATACAAAACATATGCTACTTAATATAATAAATTAATAATACTACCAAGTATTATTAATTTATTATATTAAGT
>NW_025895136.1:0-1129 GCF_002878395.1 Capsicum annuum
AGTAATATACAAGTTAACTGTTACTAGATAATTACAAAAAATATTTTATCCCTCACCAACTAAATATTAAAAAATATTTTTTGGAAAAATATTTTTTACTAACCAACCAACAACAACAACAAACCCAGTGTATTCCCACTTAGTGGGGTCTGGGGGGGTAAGATTTACGCAGTCCATACCTCTACCTCTGATGAAGTAGAAAGGCTGTTTCCGAAAGACCCCCGGCTCAAGGCACAAGATATCACACTAACCAACCAAACACCATAAAATATTTCCGGAAAATATTTTCCACTTACAAACCCAACATGAGAAAATAAGTAGAAAATGAACTTATTTTCCATGAAAACATTTTCCATCATACCAAACACACCCTTAAAGAAAATAACACATGGGACATTGTTCCTTGTCCTTCAAATGTCTGTCCAATTGGATGTAAATGGAGTTATTCAATTAAACTTCATTCTGATGGAACTCTAGATCGGTACAAGGCTCGACTAGTGGTTCTTGGAAACAAACAGCAGTATGGTGTGGACTATGAGGAGACTTTTGCACCTGTAGCAAAAATGACTACGGTGCGCACTATTATTGCCATTGTTGCGTCACAAAATTGGCCTCTTCATCAAATGGATGTCAAAAATGTTTTTCTCCATGGTGATCTCAAATAAGATATTTATATGAAACCCCCACCTGGTTTGTTCTCATCACCTACATCAGATGTATGCAAGTTGAAGCAGTCTTTATATGGATTAAAACAAGCTCCCAGAGCATGGTTTGACAAGTTTCGGCCTACTTTGCTTCAATTCTCTTTTGAGCAGAGCAAATATGACTCATCTTTGTTTCTTCGACAAATATCTACAGGTTGTGTTCTTCTTCTGGTGTATGTAGGTTGTGTTCTTCTGGTGTATGTAGATGATATTATTATCACAAGAACTGACTCTTCACTAATCACTAGCCTCCAACAACAGCTAAAGGATTGTTTTCACATGAAAGATATTAGTACTCTTACATACTTTTTAGGGTTGGAAATTCATTATGATTTTTAGGTGTGTTCTTGAACCAACAAAAATATACTCAAGATTTGTTTACTTTGGTTGGTCTTCAAGAATCTTCCTCTGTAAATACTCCATTG
>NW_025895137.1:0-2077 GCF_002878395.1 Capsicum annuum
TAATCCTTTATTGTCCAAGCTGGACGAACTACGCGTACCTGATTCTCATCCTTCGGGGCGGGATACGTAGGCAACCCTCGATGGGTCTGGTAAAAATTTGGTAGTTTTTAGTCTGGTCTAGAGTCGTCGGTTAATCTTGGCCAAGTAGGCTGACGGCACTTAGTGGTACCATTTGTTTTAATCTGAGTCTAAAGTGGTTTGTTTCTTCATAATAACCTGTCCGTGTCAAAATCCCGAGGGTCGGGAACTCCTCCCCTTTTATCAATTATTAAATGATAAACCTTGTATGTTGTTACAGGATGGATCTGCCTCCAAGGTCTAAAGTCCTAATGGTTTCTAAAGTGTCCAAAAAGTTAATCAAGTGGTGGGGCACGTTCAACTACTCTGAAAGGCATGAGTTATCAAAGAAGCTAGGTACTCTCACTTCTCTCTTGTCTATCATGCCCCGTCCAAACTTGATCGAGGCTGCATTGACTTTTTGGGATCCAATTTGTCTGGTTTTTAGGTTTGGGAGTTGTGAAATGACACCTACACTGGTGGAGATATCTGGTTTATTTAAATTTCCCTACATTTAAAAGATGATGATTCGAGCGCGGTGTCATTCTCCCAATAGGTTTATCCACTGTTATGGGTTGAAAGTTAATGACCATGTGGGTTGCCTTAACCAATCTTGGATCTCTTTCGATTACTTGTATGCTCGGTTTGGCCTCCTATATGGTTTTGATTATTTTTTGGATGAATTTTATACAACTAAGAAGAATTGGGAGAAACGTCGCCTTGAAGTCTTCGCGTTTGTTCTGTTAGGCACTTTAGTATTCCCCTTGGAAGATAGGCTTATTAATACTCGGTTGCAATCTGTAGCGATGGCTTTATTTAACAAGGATAAGGGAGACAAGGTCACTATCATGCCTCTGATCTTGGTGGAAATATACACAGCTTTGACCGAGATAAAATGGGGTGTGCGATTTTTTGAGGGGAGCAACCTAGTGTTACAACTATGGATGTTGGAGCATTTGCACGCCCCTTCTTTGTTTAAATCTGATGTGATTGACCGTTGTTTGCCTAATCGAGTGGAAACCATGGAACATAGAATGGGTTTTCCTAAATTCTCATTGCCTATAGAAGTCGACGCTTGGGTTGAGTTTCTTGAATCAAGAATAGATAGCAATGTCTTGTGGACCTATCTATGGTTCCTACCGAAAGTAATCTTGGTTGGATCTAGCATACACACCCATCTAGTTTTGTTGGGGCTTAATTATACCCTACCATACACTTCTCTTAGGGTAATGCGTCAATTGGGTAGAATGCAGGATGTTCCGCCAATAGTGGACTTTCAACAAGATATGGAGTACTTGAGGGACCAAGTCATAGGTGAGATCAAGTATGAGCAATGCTGGAGTAATGCAACATGGCAGGACGTGGATACTCTCAGGACAGGTTTAGATAATCCCAGATACACTCAAGGATATGGAATCTGGTTACAATCTATTCCTCGGGGTGTCAGCATACCATTACCAGTGCAGCTTAGAGGGAGGATACAAGGTGAATGCATAGTTGACGACCATCAGGATGAAGGGGGTGGGGCCAAAGTAGAGGCACTAAGAGTTCAGTTATCAGGTTTGCTCAAAAATGTGGAGGGGTGCTAGAACAGTGTTTTTAAGTGCACTCCCCATGAGGCAGGAATACGTGCCAGAGGCGTCTTCCCAAATATCAAAGGTTCCTTACAAAAAATTCTACATAGTTTGAATGGGAGAAATAGAACTTCGCAAACGGGTCCATCTCAGCCAGGGTCATCACGCAGAGTACCAGTCTGAAGGAGCATTTCCTATCTTTTGATTAGTTTGAGTCCTTTACTTTTCTGTCATTTGTAGTATTGTGTCTTTGTTAAGTCAGTGTAAAGTTTGCTTTAACTTGGGAGGCTTTATTAGGAGCATTACATATGTTGACATGTTAGTCTAAAATGTCGTTCAATCTTTGTTGATTAGTATCGAGGTTGTCTTAATATCATTATATGTCTTTGTTGTTTCTTTCATCAAAGCGTTATGATGTTGCTTCTTTCTTTTGTTTGTTTGTTTTC
>NW_025895138.1:0-1056 GCF_002878395.1 Capsicum annuum
ATGATCTTCATCTGCATACGAATAAAGGCTAAATGCAAGATATTCATGTTGATGTATTTTCACGTTGAGTTTATTGTGTTCACTGAATACCTTTCTTTCTAATTATGAAGTTACATGCCCTCTGTAATTTTATCTTCTTTCCTTATTTCACATGTACACTCGGGAGTTGGAGTTCCGCAACGAAATTCGTTTTGATCCAAAATATTGGGTCAATCGCTACTAGGATCACCAGAGCCTCGGAGTCACAAAGTAGAAGCCCAAGCTCCTAAATGGAGTCTAGTATTTCTTATCTTCTTTGAATTTAATTTGTACTTGTCATGTTGAGTTTTAGAGTGATACTAACTCTTGTTATTGAATCTCTTTTTTTAGATAACTTTACTTAATTATTAAATTTATGTTGTCTTGTTATTTTTCAATCCTTTAGAAGTAGTTTTAACATTTCGACTATCGCAAATAACACGTAACTATCACCAAGGAAAAAATCTTTTTTGTCATAATCGGCCAACTTTTTTGAAAACTCACTGCCAATATTTTGAGTAAAGTTAGCGTAGCAACCTCTGCATTTTTCTTTAAAAAATATAACAAAATATTTAAAAAATAAAATTTTACTGTCAACTTAGTCGAAAAATAAGTTACTAAAAATTTCAAAATTCTCAAAAGAGTTCGCCCACCAATTTTAACTCGTTTTCAACAAATAATCCTAATTTTTCAAGTCATATTTTGTATTTTTAATGTTTATTCGGGTTTTCAGATTTGCAAAGAGATTAGAAACGCGAGGTATGTATTCACCCGCTACCACGTACGAGGTATATTATTTTATATACTACTATTATAATTATTTTTATTATTATTGATCATTATTATTGTTAATATTACTATTTATTGTCATTATTATTTATATATTGTAATTATTGTTACTATTTTAATTTATCATTATCATTATTATTATCACTACTATTATTATGGTTTAACCAACTTCACATACTGTGTATTATAATTTTTAACACTGTTATTATTATTATTATTATTATTATTATTATTATTATTATTATTATT
>NW_025895139.1:0-1751 GCF_002878395.1 Capsicum annuum
AATATGAGAAACTGGATCCAGGATCCAACAAAGCATACACATCAAACTAAAATATACGAAGCATACCAGTAACAACATCGGGAGAGTCCTCCTATTCCTGGCGGGACGGTAAAGCATAGAATCTATTCTAGCACTGCCCGCCAGCATTGCTAGAAGAGGCGCCCTGAGTTGGGGCTGGGCAATTCGATGGAACTGGAGCACTAACAGTCTGAGTCTGGGTCTGAGGGCGATAGTCACGATGCCCTTGTCCATCCTGTGGACAATCTCTAACTCTGTGACCCATGTCACCACACCAAAAACAACCCCTCTTCTCACCCCAACACTCACCCAAATGAGCCCTACCATACTTAGGACACAGGGGACGATTTGGCTTACTGCCAGCACTGTACTAGGACCTGGATGTATATGACCTGCTACCTTGCTCCTGTCTACCTCTAGGCACGGGAGCGCTAGAAAATGATGGTGCTGGCATAGATGAACGATCTTAATATTGAGGGCGACTCCTTCCTTGTGATCTAGTCTGACCTTGTCCGTGCTGCTCGGACCTATCTCTCTTATTCCCTCTCATTCTATCTCTCCCCTTAATCTTGTCTGCCTCAATCTATTAGGCATGAGTCATCAGCCTAGAAAGATTCATCTCACTATTCAACATAGCAGACCTACACTTCTTAACCACATAACTAGACACTCCATTCATAAACTTACTCATACTATCCCGATTATCAGCCACTAAGTCAGGAGCATACTTGGCCAACTGATTTAACTTTAGACAGTACTCCCAAACAGTCATAGAGCCCTGTCCCAGGTTCATAAACTCTTCCACCTTTGCCTCCCTCATCTCCAAAGGGAAAAACTTATCTAGGAATGCATCTTGGAACTCTTGTCAAGTTGTAGGGACAAATCCCTCACCTCTACCTTTCCTCCAAGCAACAACCCAGTCATAAGCAAGGTCTTTCAACCTATACGTAGCCAACTCCACACTATGATCCTCAAATACATGCATCACCTGAGTAATCTTCCACACCTCCTCTAAAAACAACCGTAGATCCTCATCAGACTTGGACCCATAGAATTCTGACGAATTCATCCGCATGAAGTCATGGATCCTAGCAGCAGCTGAATCACCTCCCTGCTGCTGTAGAGCTGGGGCCGGGTTGACCTGAACATTTGCAGCAACAGCTTAGGCCAACGCCTGAAAGGCTACCTGAAATTCAGTATGAGACACGTTTTCATTCAATGGGTCAGCGGGTTGAGGTTGCTGACCATCATTATTTCTTCTCACCCGACATGGAGGCATATTTCTAAAAGAAGAGAACACGAATTAATAGTAGAGAGAGATACTTTAAGCACGATAGACTTCTGAAAGAAAGAATCACACTTTTTCCTAAAATGTCTTCTAGCCTCTTGCTCATAGATGTGGCGCGCTACACACTGATGATCAAGACTCTACATAATGCGTCTTGTCAGACTTCCTAGGACACCTTAAAACCTTAGGCTCTGATACCAAGTTTGTAAAGCCCCAAAAAACAGGTCTCGAAGCATCACACGGTGCTTAAGGCTATGAGTAGCCCCAAGCTAACCCTTTGAACCATTTTCATTCAGTTCAACATAAATCAATGGGGTTTCCATAAATAACCCTCAAATATCAATAGAGTAATCATCATCCAAGAATAAAAGAATTTCAAAAAGATAACAAAATATGACTTATTAGTCAACTCTCAACATCTATACTAGTCTGACAAGCCTCTAAG
>NW_025895140.1:0-1058 GCF_002878395.1 Capsicum annuum
AAAAGAGGTTGAGGGCAGTTTGCTTTGGTCTATTACACCAGAAAAGGATGGCGCGAGCTTACAATAAGAAGGTACGTCCTAGAAAATTCGAGGCCGACCAACTTGTGGTAAAATGTATCCTTCCACACCAAGAAGAGGCTAAAGGAAAGTTTGCTCCAAACTGGCAAGGTCGATACATAGTCAGACAAGTATTATCAAATGGGGCTTTGCAACTTGCGGATCTGGATGGAAAAACGACAGAAAAAGCTATCAATGCCGATTCAATCAAAAGATATTATATTTGACACACTTGTGCTTAACATTCTCAAGTTGAGATGACGAATGGCCATCATTCTACTAAATGTCATTAATCCCTCGTCAGCCCTTCGAGCCTTATTTACCTTTCCTTGCTTACCCTCTTTGGAGTAAAAAAAATATAAAAATAATAATAATAATAATAATAAAAATAAAAATAAAAATAAAAAATGCGTTAGCATTGAACTACGTTCGACCTGATTCCTAAATGGATACGTAGGCAGCCCTATCTTGGGGTTCGGTCCGACGAAAAAAAATAAAAAATTGAGATATATATCCTATTGTCACTTTTACATGGCTCTCAAGTTGTAACCTATTCTAAAAATCCTTTTTCCTTTGTCCATCAAAGACCTTCCGATCAATTTTTGAGAATGTCAAGCTTTGTGTGTTGTATATATATATATATATACAAAATAAAAAGAAAAACTTATTGGTAAAAACCCTCAGGGGCGCCATAAGACAATGATGAACGAGACAATCGAAATCAGAGAGGGCAATTGAGAAAATCCTAGAAGGAATGACTTTAGTCAGACAAAGTTTATCATGACAGGACAAAGATCAAGAAGGACGATTTGATTTGATTGAAAGGTGCAGCCTAATTCGAGATTAGACAGTTTTGAAGGGTTAAATGTCTACTCCAAATTGTATGTCATGCGTTATTAAAGTCAATATACACCCCCAAATAAACTTTCTTACTTTACTGGTATAAATACTTCATATTCAAACATAATTCCTTTATTCCTTCTTTTGATTTTTCCTTATTT
>NW_025895141.1:0-2140 GCF_002878395.1 Capsicum annuum
TTTCATTAAAAGCACTTTCAATTTATTAGGAGAATACTATTAGAGTTATCTTTTTTAAAAAAAGAAAAATTTTGAACTTTGGGGATTTTACATTAATTTAGGAGGAGACTAATTAAAAGAAAAATATTTTTTTGGCAATTAATTTAAAAAATATAGTCACAATGTATGGGGGTTTTGAACTCTAGGTGACAAAAGAGTTTTAAAATGAGGTGTGGGTGACACGAGTCTTAATAATTGAGTGGGGGTGACAATTACTTTATTAAGGATTAAGAAAGTAATAAAAGTTTGAAAATAACCCAAAAAAATTTTAATTTACACTTTGATCCAATAAAACCTAATATAACTAGAAATAGCAGGAAAAAAGGCATGTTTCTCTCTCTTCTCATTTATTGGAGTTTTCTCTCTCTTCGTGATTTTTTTTGTTCATTGTTGTTGCTTTATTCATTGTCATCTTCTTCATTATCATCATCTTGTTCTTCATTATCAACTCTTCTTGTTCATCATCATCATCTTCTTGTTGTTGAACATTGTTGTTACCACTACTATTGCTACTTGATCAAATTTTTTAGGTCAAATTTTATTCGTATATCACTTGGGAATTACTTATAGGTGATTTTAGTAAGTAAAATTATAATTTTTAGTTGAATTTCTCATCTGGGTGTATTTGCTACTGCTGTTTTTCAACAATAGATAAAATATGTCACAGAAATCCAACAGATGAGTAATCTGTTGCAATATATTGACTAATTTGTTGCAACATATTGATTAATTTGTTGCAACAGATGAGTAATCTGTTGCAATATATATGATTAATCTGTTGCAACAGATTACTCATCTGTTGGATTCATATTATAGTGTTGTAACATGAATCCAACATATGGGTCATCTGTTGTTGCAACAGATTACTCACTTATTGCAACAAATGACTCATATGTTAGATTCATGTTGCAGATTCTATCCATTGTAGCAGTAGCAGATATACCAAATAAAAAATTCAACAAAAATCATAATTATACTTACAAAATCACCTATGAAATAATGTCCAAGTGATATACGAACAAAATTTGACCTAAAAAAATTTCAAAATTTTCAACAAGGGCACAACGAATAAGTGAAACACGTGAAAAATTTTATGAAACAGGTAAAGAAGACAAAAATAGTGTATCATACATCAAATGCAAAAGGATCAAGGGGACAAACATTTGAGTTCTCCTAAAAACATTGATGTTCCCTAGTATTTTAATTGCTTTCTAATGGATGACCCATCTATTATAATAGCTATTCTATCTGTTTGATAATTTCCAACAGATGAATCATCTGTTGATTCAAATTAAGTAATTACTAGTAATAACTAGATTGATTTAGCTAAAATTAAAGAAGTCTTTAATACAATGGGACAAACATTTGAGTTCTCCTAAAAATGTTTGAGCTCCCTAGTATTTTAATTATTTTCCAACAGATCGCCTATTTATTGCAAAAAGTTAGTCATCTATTGCAATAAATGTTTATAACAGATTAGTCATTTGTTGATTCAAATTAAGTAATTATTAATATTAATTAAATTTATTTAACTAAAATTGAAGACAAGACCTTAGACAAGGGGAAAACGTTTGAGTTCTCCTAAAAAACATTTGAGCTTTAGTATTTTTAATTATTTTTCAATACATATTTTGTCTATTTAGTAATTTCCAATAGATGAGTCATATGTTGCAACAACTTAGTCATTTGTTGCAATAGATGACTATATCTGTTTGATAATTTTCAATAGATGAATTAGTTGTTGCAACAAGTGAGTTATTTGTTGCAACAAATGTCTATATATATTTGGTCATTTTCAATAGATATTTTTATTTGTTTGGTCATTTCCAACAGATTACTCATCTGTAGTAACATGTTAGTCATTTATTGATTCACATTAAGTCATTATTAGTAATAACGAAATTGATTACTAAAATAAAAAATGAATTAATAAGTTCAGTTGCAGTTTCAATTAATCTCATGATAATTACACAATCAACTAAGTATGTTCGTCTTGAGTAGAGTGATCAATTGACCAATTCTATTTGAAATGATTCAAACTAAGTCATCATTATAAATAACTATATTGATTTAACTAAAATTAAAGATGAATTAGTAAGTT
>NW_025895142.1:0-1546 GCF_002878395.1 Capsicum annuum
CCTATTGAGTAAGGGTCGGTGCTTGCAAAAATGTCGAGTCGACGGGGTCAGGTACCAGTAGTGACAATAGCAAAGGGGGGCCCCTTTACCATTCTGTATAAATGGGCTATTCTATTTGTATAGATAGGGTGGAGGGGCGCATTTTATCCTTGTTTATCTATTAGTTTTCAGTTCTTATCTTCGGCGCGGGGTAGAGCAGTTTGGTAGCTCGCAAGGCTCATAACCTTGAGGTCACGGGTTCAAATCCTGTCTCCGGCGCGGTTTATTGCTGTGCTTACACACAAGGCTACCCTTTTTCGAAAGCTCCGCAGGACCACCTACCACTAGTCTTCGGCTGAAGGGGTTTATTGCACAAAAAGGCCAGGGCGCAGGCTCCCGAAGAGATAAGCCCAACGAATGTCAGATGCAAAGCCCCGCACCTCATTAAGATCATATTGGCATACTCTCCCAAAAAAGAAAGAGCAGACCCCATTGAAGACCTTATTCGAAAAAGGCCTTGTTCTTTGGAAGATCTATCTCGTGTCTGGTACTGCATGGTTCCACTCTGCAAGAACCCTGAATCATTCTCTTGAAGCTCATCCTCTTCATCATAAAGGATCCGCTTGTCCCGAAATGACCTGGACCAATAGGGAAATCCCAATTCATTGGGCGAGTCCCGGGATTCAGGGAGTTCAGCCCAGGGCAAAAATAAACCAAATAGGTCCCGATAGACTGGGAAGGTAGTTGTTCCACTCCTCTTCTGTCGCTCTCATCTCTGCCTTTCATCCACATCGATACCCCCGATCTCTTTTCCCACGAGTTTGCCGCAATAGCATTTAGTTCGATCGAGTTCTATCTATATCCATCAACAAATCACATAAAATGGAAAGAAGAGATGGTCCAAGCCCGGTGAAAAAATGCAATCAAAAAAGATTATGATGTCAAAGCTCCCTTGTTTTTCCAATTTCCCGGCTACTGCGTGTTGATTATACTTATTTAAGTACGACGTATTTGTATATTTTGCATTTTGCTTCTTTTTTTATGGTTTTTCCTTTGATCTGCTTATTCCTGTGAAGTTAGTGTGAATGGTTACTTTACCATACGTCGGAATATGTTGTACCGCAATGCAAGAGATCCTATTCTTTGGACCAGATGAAAAGAAAGTGAACCGAAGTCGACTCGACTGACGTGCTGTAAATAAGAAGAAATCTTCGTTCATTGCCTTTATTGAAGAGAGCGCAGAGCACATTCAAAAATCATCCTAATCAACACTTATCTTATCAGATCATCTTTCCTTCACCGTTATTGACCGAACAGGTGTTAGAAGTGCGTTCGATTGATTCAATATCCATGAATCTAGAAAAGAGGGTTGAGGGTTGGAACAAATGTATAACAAGAATTCTTGGAATTCCTTGGGGATTCTTGATTGGCACCGCACTGCGATTGAATGGCGGATTTCAATGATGAAGAGAAAAGTCTAGTTCTCTTTTCATTTGAAAGGGAAACCCTAATATTCTTGCAGAATTTATAGCTGGACAATTAAAGAATAGAGTTTCATTTCGAAAAG
>NW_025895143.1:0-1107 GCF_002878395.1 Capsicum annuum
CATTTCAAATCACAAGAACATGCATTTCAATTCTCTTTTCAATAAAGACAAAATATTTAATGTATCACAAGAGAGGGAGTCCATAATTCATGCACACAAACAAAGCTCAAATCTTAGTTTCATACATAAACATATACATGTAAATCAATTTAAGGGGGAAAAAACACAATGACAAAGCATAATAGCATTTAAACCTTTGAAACATATAATCTATGATATAGTTTTCAAAAACCCCATAAAATATGTGCATAAAAACTTAATTCATGCCTTTAACAAATTTCAAGCCCATGTAGTTTTTAGGACAAACCCACGTACCTCTATTTCCAAAGATAGTAGGTGGTTCTTGAAGCTTGTGGATTGGGGATTCTGAATCTCTAATCAATTTTGAAAACCCACGGTTGAATCTTGATTTATTTGGGTTTTTAGTTTGAAACCCTTGGGAGTGTTATTGAGAATTTTAGATGAATGTGAATGTATTTGGGATAATTGGGGACTGAATTTCGTGTTTATGGTTGAATAAGGGTGGGAAAAGGACCTTTTGCCCTAAAAACGAAGTGCTTAAGTCACTTGAGACCATAAGATATGTGCCGCATATGATATCCCCTATATTTACATAGGCGCCGCATATGATATCGCCTATATTTACATAGGCGCCGAATATGTTATCGCCTATATTTACATAGGCGCCGCATATGCTATCTTATATGCTTTCCAGTGGCCATGTGCGATTGGTTAGGCGACACATTCTACTTTGAAAGGCCATAACTTCTTGCTCGGGTGCTGGATTTTAAAACATGGTATCATTGGAAAGCTAACTCGAAAACCTATCATTTTACACATAGTGGGCTCTATAATTCGACATATACAAAGAGTCAATTCACATACTACACTAATAATTAATATACCATATTGGTATAGGATTTATGTCTTTGGGATTATCAACGCATCGGAGTCATGGTCTATATTGTAGCCCAAAATGTAGGCCATTACATACATTCTGCCCGAGCCGCAAAGAAAAGTGAATACTTTCTCCAATATAAATGCTTATGAGAGACAAAATATTGAGAGGAATAATAGTGTGAAAGGGGGTAATCCTAGAGTGGAAAA
>NW_025895144.1:0-4292 GCF_002878395.1 Capsicum annuum
GACACGCTTGACATCATGTATCACTTTTTCTTTATTAGTTTCCAATTCATATTCAGTCCCAAGGTTTGCACGTGAACTTTCAAAGCTTCGTGCTTTTAACTTTTTTATCATGACCATTTTAGTTATGAATTTTGTGATTTTTCAGTTTTCAATTTTGGTTATTTTTGTCTTGAACTTAGTGCTTTTTCAATTTTCAATTTTGGTTGATTTCGTCTTGAATTTAGTGCTTTTAGATTTTTCAATTTTTGTGATTTCTGTCTTGAATTTAGTGCTTTTTCACTTTTCAATTTTAGTCGTTTTTGTCTTGAATTTTGTGTCATTTTAGTTTTCAATTTTGGGTGAATTTGTGTTGAATTTTGTGCCATTTTGATTTTTGATTTTGTTCGTTTCTGTCTTGAATTTAGTGCCTTTTCAGTTTTCGATTTTGATCATTTTTGTCTTGAATTTAGTGCCTTTTTAGTTTCAATTTTGGTCATTTTTGTCTTGAATTTAGTGCCTCTTCAATTTTTGATTTTGGTCGTTTCTGTCTTGAATTTAGTGTTTTTTTATTTTTCGATTTTGGTCGTTGATGTCTTGAATTTAGTGTTTTAAGTTTTCGATTTTGGCCATTTCTATCTTAAATTTTGTGTGTTTAAGTTTTCGATTTTGGTCATTTCTATCTTGAATTTAGTGCTTTTTAAGTTTTCAATTTTGGTTGATCCTGTCATGAATTTAGTGCTTTTTTAATATGAGCAACGACACGCTTGACATCATGTATCACTTTTTCTTATTAGTTTTCAATTCATATTCAATCCTGAGGTTTGCACGTGAACTTTCAATGCTTGGTGCTTTTAAGTTTTTATCATGACAATTTTAATTTTGAATTTAGTGTTTTTTTAGTTTGAGCAACGAAATAATAGACATCATGTATTATTTTTCCTTTTTTAGTTTCCAATGCATAATCAATCCCAACGTTTTTCACGTTAACTTTCAATTCATAGTGCTTTTTAATTTTTTATCTTGGCGTTTTAGTCTTAAATTTATTGTATTTTTAATTTGAGCAACGACTCAATAGACATCATGTATCATTTATTCTTTTTTAGTTTCCAATGCATATTTAGTCCTAAGGTTTGCACGTAAATTTTGAAGCTTAGTACTTTTCAGTTTTTTTCTCTTGGTCGTTTTAGTCTTAAATTTAGCTAGTGTTTTTTCTAGTTTGAGCAACGACATGCTAGACATCATTTATTAGTTTTCTTTTATTAGTTTCCAATGCATATTCAATCCCCACATTTTTCACATGAACTTTCAATGCTTAGTGCTTTTAATTTTTTTTTCTTGGCCATTTTAGTCTTGAATTTAATGCTTTTTTACTTTGAGAAATGACACGTTAGGCATCATGTATCACTTTTTCTTTTTTAGTTTTCACTGCATATTCATTCACGAGGTTTTTCACATGAACTTTCAACGCTTAGTGCTTTTTCGTTTTTTATCTTAGTCGTTTTAGTCTTAAATTTAGTGCTTTTTAGTATGAGCAATGACATGCTAGACATCATGTATCACTTTTTCTTTTTTAGTTTCAAATACTTATTCAGCTCCGATGTTTTCACTTGAACTTTCAAAGCTTATTGCTTCTCAGTTTTTTATCTTTAATGATTTACTCTTGAATTTAGTGTTTTTTTAGTTTGAGCAACTACACACTAGACATAATGTAATACTTTTTTAGTTTCCAACGCATATTCAATCCTGTTGTTTTTCACGTGAACTTTCAATGCTTAGTGCTTTTCAGTTTTTTATCTTGGTATTTTAGTCTTGAATTTAGTGTTTTTTTAGTTTGAGCAACAACACGCTAGACATCAGGTATCTCTTTTTCTTTTTTAGTTTCCAATGCATATTCAGTCTAGAGGTTTGTACGTGAACTTTCAAAGCTTAGTGCTTTTCAATTTGTTTGTCTTGGCCGTTTTAGTCTTGAATTTAGTGTTTTTTTTAGTTTGACCAACGACACGCTAGACGTCATGTATTAATTTTTCTTTTTATTTTCTAATGCATATTCAATCCTGATGTTTTTCACATAAAATTTCAATGTTTAGTACTTTTCAGTTGTTTATCTAGGCCGTTTAGTCTTTAATTTAGTGCTTTGTTAGTTTGAGAAACGACACACTAGACATCATGTATCACTTTTTCTTTTTTAGTTCCCACTGTATATTCAATCCTAATGTTTTTACATGAACTTTCAATGCTTTGTGCTTTTCAGTTAATTATCTTGGCATTTTCATCTTGAATTTAGTGCTTTTTTAGTTTGAGCTACGACACGCTAGACATCATGTATCACTTTTTCTTTTTTAGTTTCCAATGCATATTCAGTCCTAAGGTTTGCACGTGAACTTTCAAACCTTGTTACTTTTCATCTTTTTATCTTAACCATTTTAGTCTTGAATTTAGTATTTTTTTAGTTCGAGCAACGACACGCTAGACATCATGTATCACTTTTTTTAGTTTCAAATGCATATTTAGTCCAGAGGTTTGCGCATGAACTTTTAATGTTTAGCGTTTTTCAGTTTTTTATCTTGGCCATTTTAGTCTTGAATTTAGTGTTTTTTAGTTTGAGCAACGATATGCTTGATATCATGTATTAATTTTTCTTTTTTTAGTTTCCAATGCATATTCAATCCCAATGTTTCTCACGTGAGCTTTCAATGCTTAGTGGTTTTCAGTTTTTTTATCCTGGCCATTTTAGTCTTTAATTTAGTGCTTTTTTAGTTTGAGTAACGACACGCTAGACATCATGGATTGTTTTTTATTATTTAGTTTCTAATGCATATTTAATCCCGACGTTTTTCACTTGAACTTTCAATGCTTAGTGTTTTTAGTTTTTTATTGTTGTCGTTTTAGTTATGAATTTAGTATTTTTGTAGTTTGAGCAACGACACACTAGACAACATGTATCACTTTCTTTTTTTAGTTATCAATGCTTATTCAATCCCGACATTTTTCACGGGAACTTTTAGCGCTAAGTGCTTTTCTGTTTTTTATCATGGGCATTTTAGTCTTGAATTTAGTGTTTTTTTTTAGTTTGAGCAACGATACGCTTGACATCATGTGTTAATTTTCATTTTTTAGTTTCCAACACATATGCAATCCCGACATTTATAACGCGATGTTTCAATTAGTAGTTCTTTTTAGTTTTTGTACTGTGGGCATTTTAGTTTTCAATTTACTGCCTTTTTAGTTTGAGCAACAACACGCTATTATCATATATCACTTTTTCTTTTTTAATTTCAAATGCATATTCAGTCCCTAGGTTTGCACGTGAACTCTCAAAGCTTAGTGTTTTTCAGTTTTTTATCATGGCCATTTTAGTCATAAATTTAGTGCTTTTTTAGTTTGAGCAACGACACACTAGACATTATGTATTATGTTTTCTTTTTTAGTTTCCAATGCATATTCAATCCCGAGGTTTGTCACGTGAACTTTCAATGCTTAGCACTTCACAATTTTTTTATGTTGGTTGTTTTAGTCTTGAATTTAGAGTTTTTTTAGTTTGAGCAACGACACACTATATATCATGTATTACTTTTCTTTTTTTAGTTTTCAACGCATATTCAATCCCGATGTTTTTCACTTGAACTTTCAATGTTTAGTGTTTTTCATTTTTTATCTTTATCGTTTTATTCTTGAATTTAGTGATTTTTCAATTTGATCAACAACACGCTAGACATCTTATATCACTTTTTCTTTTCTAGTTTCCAATGCACATTCAGTCCCGAGCTTTGCACGTGAACTTTCAAAGCTTAGTGCTTTTCAGTTTTTTATCTAGGTCGTTTTAGTCTTGAATTTAGTGATTTTTTAGTTTAAGCAACGGCACTCTAGACATCGTGTATTAAAAAAAATTTACAAGAAGAAGATGAAGAAGGTTGTGGAAGTTTGTTTCTTGAAGAAGATGAAATAAAGATAAAGATGAACTGTGCAGTTTTTAGAAAAGAGTTTTTCTAGAAAATAGTGCAACTAATGTTAGCACTCTATTTTATATTTCCACTAATAGTTCCATTACTGTTCATTTTATTTAAGAATAAGTGTTTAGAATAATTAAATGAACTTGTTATAGTTTTAGTAGAAATGGATATTGATATTTTTTATTCATGCTATTTTTTGTCATTATTCATTAAAGTGGATTAAATAATTTTATAAATTAGACTTGATATAATTATTGTCTTATTTAGTTCCTAAATTTTTTTAACAGATTTTACCTTCTACGATAAATTGTGACATAAGATGTCACATTGACTGGTTCAACCATTTTATTGTGTCTTGGTTTC
>NW_025895145.1:0-2698 GCF_002878395.1 Capsicum annuum
CAACAAGGTGGTAATTGGGGTAACAGGTGGCCGAATAAAAAGTTTTAGGGTAATGTTCAAGCTGCAGCTAGCGCCCCAGTTCCCAAACCTCCAGTTGATCGGCGGTTTCAGAATTTTCAGCCTAATAATGGATCAGGAGTAAAGGGTACCCAGTCTCAGGGCAGTATAGCTCAGGCGTATCGGACTTATCTGCGGTGTAAGACTTGCGGTAAGCATTACCCAGGGAGGTGCCAGCTGGGTAGGTTAGTGTGCTATACTTGTGGTCAGTCAGGCCATTTTCAGAGAGATTGTTCTTCCACTAGAAGGAATTTTGGTGGTGCTAAGTCTCAGGCCAACTCCTTAGTGCTACCACCACCTCCCAATGGTACTACTTCAGCCATTAGGAGTGGTCACAATTGGTTGTATGCTTTGTCCTACCGCTAGGATGCAGAGACTTTGCCAGACGTCGTCACAGGTATGTTGCAAATCTTTTCCCAAAATGTGTATGTGTTGCTTGACCCAGGGTCTACCTTATCTTATATGACCCCGTATGTGGTAGTCAAATTTGGGTTTAAGCCTGAAGTTATTCCAAAACCTTTTTATGTTTCTACTCTATTTGGTGACTTTATTGTGGCTAGAAGGGTGTATAGAAATTGTGTGGTGTCTATCTGTAATCGTGATACTGTAGCGGACCTAATAGATCTTGACAAGATTGCCTTTGATGTAATCTTAGGGATGGATTGGATCCATTCGTGTTATGCCATATTAGATTGTAGAACCCGAAAGGTTTCCTTCTCCTTCCCAAATGAGCTAGTGATAAAGTGGGAGGGATATTCTTTAGCACCCAGAGGAAAATTTATATCCTATATTAGAGCTCGTAGGCTTATATCAAAGTGGTATTTATATCATCTTATTCGAGTCCAAGATTCTAGTGCTAAAAGTCCTCCTCTCCAGTCTGTTCCTGTAGTTAATAAATTCCTAAAAGTCTTTTCTGATGATCTCCCAGGGACACCCCCTGATAGGGAGATAGATTTTGGCATTGACTTTTTGCGAGACACTCATCCTATTTCTATTCCGCCATACAGAATGGCTCCTATAGAATTGAAAGAGTTAAAAGAACAGTTGAAAGATCTTGTAGATAAAGGCTTTATTCGTCTGACTGTTTCTCCCTAGGGTGCACCTTTACTTTTTGTACATAAAAAGTATAGCTCCCTCCGTATGTATATAGATTACCGTCAGCTAAATAAGATCACAGTTAATAACAAATACCCTCTTCCCAGAATTGATGATTTATTTGATCAACTCCAAAGTGCTAAATGTTTTTCTAGGATAGACCTTTGTTCGGGGTACCACCAGTTGAAGGTTAGAGAGCCTGACATTCCCAAGACAGCTTTTCGAACCTGATATGGCCATTATGAATTCTTATGTATGTCCTTTGGATTGACTAATTCCCCCATAGCTTTCATGGATCTAATGAATTGGATGATCCATCAATATCTAGACCTATTCGTTATAGTTATCATTGATGACATCCTGGTTTACTCTAAGAATGAAATAAATCATGCTAGTCACCTCTGAATCATCCTTCAGACCCTCAAGTATCTTGAGTTATTTGCAAGGTTTTCCAAATGTGAATTCTGTCTTAGTGTTATCGCTTTCTTGGGGAACATTGCTTCTAGCGAGGGGATTAAGGTTGACCCCCAAAAGGTAGATACAGTGAGGAAGTGTCCCAAACCCAAGACTCCAACCGATATTTGGAGATTCTTGGGTTTGGCTGGATATGACAGAAGGTTTGTAGAGAATTTTTCCTCCATAGCCGCTCCCCTTACCAAATTGACTCAAAAGAAGGCAAAATTTTTGTTGTCCGACTCATGTGAAGGTAGTTTCGAAAAGCAGAAAGATAAGTTTACTACCACACCAGTTTTGACTCTTCCTGGGGGTACAGAGGGTTTTATTATGTATTGTGATGTGTCCGGGTAGGACTTGGGTGTGTGCTTTTGTAACATGGTAAAGTTGTGGCTTATGCATGAAGGTAGTTAAAGGTACTCGAAAAGAATTATCCTACTTATGACTTAGATTTAGTGGTACTGGTGTTTGCACTTAAGAGTTTACCACTGACCACATGAGTTTACCATTTGTTTTCTCGCAGAAAGAACTGAATCTCAGATAGAGGCGGTGGTTGGAGCTGTTAAAAGATTATGACATGAGCCTGCATTATCATTCGAGAAAATCCAATATGGGGGCCGACGCCCTTAGCAGATTGTGAATGGGCATCCAATCCCATGTTGAGAAGGGCAAAAAGAAGATGGTGAAAGATATTCACCGACTTGCAAATCTAGGGGTTCGACTTTTAGATTTTGAAGATGGAGGGGTAATTGTTCATGAGATAGCTAAATCTTCCCTATGTGTTGAAGTTAAGGGAAAGCAAGCCAAAGATCCTATTTTGTAACAAATTAAGAATGATGTGGGTCAATAAAAGATGGTGGCTTTTGAAATTGGAGGTAATAGGATATTGAGGTATCAGGGTAGGCTATGTGTACCGAACGTGAATGGTTTGCGTGAGAGGATTCTTGATGAAGCTCACACTTCAAGGTATGTTGTTCACCCAGGCTCTACTAAAATGTACTGTTACGACCGGAGCCGGGGCCCTAGCCATAACAAGCATCCCAAACCATGTAGGCCCGAGAGCTCTTCTAAATCTGGTAATCATGCACAATAT
>NW_025895146.1:0-1326 GCF_002878395.1 Capsicum annuum
ATGCTTCCCGCATCTTGCACTCCACTGAAGTCACACCAACCTTCTCCCGGATAGTCTCATTCCGAACTCTATCCCCTCTAGTCAGTCCACACATCCAGCGCAACATCCGCATTTCTGCCACCTTCATTTTTTGGATGTGGGAGTTCTTAACTGGCCAACACTCCGCTCCATACAACAAGGCCGGACGGACTACTACCCTGTAGAGTTTGCCTTTAAGCTTGGGCGGCACCTTCTTATCACACAGCACCCCCGACGTGAGTTTCCACTTCATCCATCCGAAGTTACAATTACTAATTAATATATAATTTGTTAATTTAAAAAAAAAATATTTTTAAGAAAAAAAGGTGAAAAGAGAAAGAAGTACTTGTGTTTCTACATCAGAATTACCACCAAAGAAGGGACAATAATCGAAAGAAAAAATTCATTGTCAATTGCTAATTATTTATAATTCATATATAATTTTTAAATTTATGAACTAAAAGAAATAAATAAAAACAGAAAAAATGATGATAATAAATATAGGAAGAAGACTTGAATTATAACCAAAAGAAATCACATTATACCTTATCACTAGAGTTATGCCAATAAGAAGTGGTCAATCCTGCCAACCATGCATCAAATCCACAAAACAATATACCTGTATCAAAATTGTGACTACCAAGATGAAGTCATGTTTGCTCCTAAAGACAAGTTTGAAACCGTCTTCATGATAAAAGCAAAATATAGAGAGTCGATAAAAAAAGTACGATTTGTAAAATAACATATCAAGAACTCCGCTCATTGGATCATTATTTTCTGGAGCACGATATAATACTAAATCTTGAGGGATGAATTAGGTGTACATAGACTAAATCCTTATATTTGTGAAGTAGAGAAGTTATTTTTGATATACCCTTGGCTCAAAATTGAAGTGTGGTAGAAAGGTTATTTTCGATAGACTCCACCTAAAAATAAAGTGTGCAACACATGATTGTAATAATAGATATTGCAAAATAGCTAAATATTATGTAGCAACAATAGTAATATACATGAAAAAATATAAAATTGCGCGATATTTGAATAAAACTACAACTAAGAGGAGATCAGAAGAGAAGAGGCGAAGGCTAGCCCACACCCTCTCCCACACACACAAAAAAATATATCTATTAACTTTCTACCCTGATACTCGATCTCCATATCTTCATATCAACTTCTCCATTATGTTGAAGAAGAAGAACCTTGGAAGAAGAAGAGCTACACCAGAAAGAAATAACAGACATGCCATGTTGTTCAATTGTTTGAGAATATCAAATTTTAGAAGAAAAAATTGGTAAAAAACACTCCTAA
>NW_025895147.1:0-3865 GCF_002878395.1 Capsicum annuum
TAAATATTAGAATAATATAAGTAAATCAATGTTCATCTACAAAAAATGTTATTTTGTTATGGACATTTTCAAAACAGAAACTAAAATAATCAAAATATTAAACAACACGATTAAATCGAACGTTCATCTATAAAAATGTTATTTTGTTATGAATATTTTCAAAAATATATAACTTTTGAAATATTTACGTTACGTAACCCAACGTACAAAATTATACAATATTATTTACTATTTAAAGAACAAATAATACCAAATAACGAAAGATTTAATCATGGTGATCTTTCAATTGGATCTTTTCCTTCCCTTAAAAAAAATTAACCAAGTATGTTTAACATTGTAATTTAACGCTATATTCATATGGAATATTTATTATCCCACATGAGGAAAAAATTAATTTAAAAGAAAACTCACGCAAGGAGAGAAATTAATTTACCTATTGTTAAGTTGCAATTTCTTGTTGGGAAACGATTTAGGCAATGAACCAATTATATAATGGTATGAAGTTCACGTACTTTGTGAAAGTTAAAATAATCTATTTTTTTTTATGTTTCTTTTTTGATTTAGAATTTGAAAGGAAACAAAATTGTTCTCAAATATTATGTTAAAAAAAGTTTCTTGTAGAAATTTATTGTTTAATTCTAGGCTTGGAAAAATCCCGACTCTCCTAATACCAATAAGACTCTCGTGACTCTCCCAATATTTTCATATATTTCAATTCTAAACTTAAAAGAATTCTCCACTCAAAAGGAAAATACTACTATAATTTAGACTTCTTTCTCTATATTTTGGTTTTTAAATTTCTAATTTATTTATTCAAAAAGGTGAAAAGACGATTTTATCTATTCCGAAGTCTATTAATGAAAGGCAAAAAGTTCAAACAATATGTTAAGGCGCTAATTCACACTTTTAATATAACTAGTTTAACCGCACGTGTCTCGCACGTGTAACTTTTAATTATTTAAAATTAGACAATTTCATCTATTACGAAGGTTTTTAATAAAGTGCAAAAAGTTCAAAACATATATTTTATTGTAATCACATATATGTTTTACCACCAGAATTTTTAAGTAGTTAATAGATTTAATATATTGTAGATGTGGATGTAAATTTATACACTTTTTAAATCTTCTTAATTTAGTTGATATAAAATTCTTAAACTAATGAAAAAATATTAGTTGCCATTAATTTTGATGACTTTTAATAAAGAGAGGTTTTACCATAAATATGTTTAATTAATTTTTAACTCTAAAATATTAGAAAAAATAATGAAAAGGCGATTTTGTTTAAAGCAAAGACTTTTAACGAAGGACATAAAGTTCAAACGACATTTCTAAGGCTCTTCACACTTTTTTTTTAATTATTATTATTATTATATATTATATTATATTATATTATTATTATTATTATTATTATTATTATAATAAATATAGATTATAAATTTATGAAACTCCTCTTTCTACATAATAAAAAGTGAGAAAAACTTGTATAAAATTAAAACGATATCAAAATATTATGATTTCTTGCCTAGTTTAAATAAAGAAGCAATTATAACATATAGTTTTAGCTGATTTCAAACTATTATTTATAATATAAATAGTAAATGTTTGTAACCTTTTCAAAAAAATGCAGGAAACTCTCAAAAGACTCATCACATATTTTCATACCTCAATGTAGTAAGAAATGTAGTAACAAATTCATACCTTTGTGGAAAGCCACAATTTCTCATAGTCATTTCATGGACTGTGACTTGGAATATTTCTTATATTGGGTATTTCTTATATTCGTTTTTCTCTTCGAAATCATCCGATCCAAAACTGAAACATGGTATTTAGATGCAACAATCATTGTATTAGGGACTCCGCTTATTATAACCAAAGCAAATTCAATTCATCTAAAATTGAGTATCTTTATGTAATTGATGTTCATCCCAATAATATAAATTTTTTTACCTGAACATCAAGAAAGGAAGCAAGTGAATTTTTTACTATAAGGATAGGCAACAAACTCTAGACTAAATAAAGAGAAAATTTATTTATAAGAGAATATACATCTATTTATCTTAGTCTCTATCATATGTAGAATATCAAAACACTCATTAAATTTTGCATTGAGTCTTCAAATCATATCACCAAATTCATAAGTCTCAATATAGATTCTGATGGAATGATCGGAGAACCCTCCATCCTTAATCTGATGCTTCACATTCTTCAACTTCAATGCATGAAAAAAGTTTCTTGCCTGGTACGTAGCATTCACTGAATAAAAGAAAATCATCAATTGTATTTATATTATCATCGTTATTCGTCATCAGGAAACCTACAAATCCATGCAAAGCAAATCAAACATTGTTAATATGATTTTTTAATGTAAAAAGATATTTTAAATCAAAGAACAAAGAATAACTTAAAACCTAAAATAAAGGATGTTCACCAAGAACACCTAGAATTCTATGTAATAAACTTGATTATATTACATTTATGAAATTTCATCAAGAACATGTAAAATTCATATCTAATAAAATTGATTACATTACACATATGATTTTTTTATGCATAAATTTTAAAAATATAATTAATAGTGAAAGTTTTTTTTCCAAAGAACTTGATAGAATAAGGAAAACGAAAATATTAGTAGTTTTGATTTTCAATATTAGTAGAATTTGATTTAGTTTCAAATAGAAAAAATAACTTGTAGTATATTATGGTTATTTTACATAGTTAAAAATGGAAAATTCTATTTTTTTAGAATTTTGATTTTAAAATATAGCAAATGACGGTTTTGTCTACTGCGAAGACTTTTAATGAAGGAAAAAAAGTTCAAATCACTTTTCTAAGGGTCTTCGCACTTTTAATATTATATATATATATATATATAATGAACCTAAACTTATCAATTAATAGAGTCTTTGCTTTAGAACTCAAAATTAACTTCAAACATAGTTAGAGGTAAGTTATAATATACTCTCTCTTATAAGAAGATTGTCGGTTCAAATAATTCTAGCTCTGATACAACATGTAAACTTGAATATTAATGTATATTAGGATCCTGAACCCGATAATCTTACATAGACACGTCATAGAAAATATACTTGATATGGAAGACGGTATCATAGAGAAAAGCAGAAGCTTAGTTGAGAAAATTGATTTTTACCTCATTGTTCTAGCCTTACGTTACAACAAGCTTTAGTGATGAAAAAAGAGTAGTGTATGTGATAGTCTTAATGGGTGAAAGGTAGTCCAATTTATAGATGTTGAGACTTAATCTGATACGTCTATCAAGTAACCAGTATATGGACGAGATCAATTCTTAAATTATGGATATTAGTATGTGATAACCTTAATGGGTGGATGGAAGATCAATTTATAGATGTTGAGACTTAATCTGGTACATCCATCAAGTAATTGGTGTCCGAACGAGATCAATTCTTAAATTATGAAAACTACTTGAATCATAAGTAAACTTGAATGGCAAGTAAACTTGAGTCATAAGTAAGTTTGGGCTACAAGTAAAGATTATTCTTACACTACATAATATACGTTACACACGGCACAAAATTTCACGAACAATTTCATTCGAGATGGTGGATGAGGACATAGCTTGCGATCATTGGCTTTGATCAATTTTACTAGGCATTTGATTAAGATATTCCACAACAATCTAAACACTTTGCCGCATCTCTTTGATATGAATACACTAAGGGGTCGTTTGGTAGAGTGTATAAGAATAATGCAAAATATAGTGTATTAATAATGTTTTCATTAATAATGTTTGTATTAGTTATACTTGTATTAGTTATGTATATATTATTTCTTATACAATGTTTGGTTTGATGTATAAGAAATAATACATCTTACATAATTTTTAT
>NW_025895148.1:0-4277 GCF_002878395.1 Capsicum annuum
GTTGGTAGAAACACACATGAATCTAGGACGATTTTACAAATGTGATTCTCATGCTTGTTGTGTGACCTAATCCTAACGGGTTTTGCCTTTGATGAGCATGTTCTTGCAGATAAGTGGTTGGTTTACAGCACTCTGGCTAGTCACCCGTACTTCACTAGATCAAAAGCGAAGCTTGCCATAGCTAGTAGGGAGATTGAAAATTCACTCATTGACCCAGATCAGAATCCCAGGGAAGAAAGTTCAGTACGCAATGATGAGGTATTGAGACTTAGACAACAATTTCTAAATCTTCACCGAGCATGGGCTAGTGGCATGCCTCCTCCTCCGCTTCCTAAAGATCTTGGGAACATCCCCAATTGCCCACCGCTCTCTCAGGCACATTTCTTTATTCCCATTGAGTCACCGGAGCACGGACCAGGATTTACTCCACGACAATATGACCCTGGCACTTCTAGTGTGCCCCTGGTAGTTCCTCAACCAAGGCCCATGACTTAGCCGGCGCCATCGTCAGCACCTGTGTTCGTGGCTCCACCACCACCTGAAGCTCCTACATATGTTGTGCATCCGACAATGGTGCTTCATCGGTCTGCCAGTGAGCCAATATTGAAAGTTTTAGATAGTCAGTATTATGCCTCGGAGCCTACTTTGAGAATGAATGAACCGTATGGGTACGCTCAGCCACTTGCATTTCCATTTGATACGGAGAAACCTGTCGTAACAGAGGAACAGGAGGTCATAGCGTGGAAATTAAAAAGTTTAGAACAGGCCATCAGGAATCTGCAGGGAACCGGAGGTTATAAGAGTGTTTCCTATAAAGATCTTTGCATGTTCCCAGATGTCAACCTTCCTCTCGGTTTTAAGATTCCCAAGTTCTAGAAATATGCTGGGCATGGTGATCCTGTGGCTCACTTGAGACGTTATTGCAAGAAATTGTGGGCTGCAGGGGGAAGGGAAGAGTTGCTTATGGCTTTCTTTGGCGAGGGTCTTTCCGATCTGGCTTCAGAATGGTTTGTCGATCAAGATATCAACAAGTGGAACAGCTAGGATGACTTAGGTTCTGAGTTTATGCAACATTTTCAGTATAACGTCGACCTGATTCCTGAAGAAAAATCCTTGGTTAACATGAAGAAGAAAAACACTGAAGGCTTTAGGGAATACGCGATAAGGTGGCGTGAACAGGCCGCCAGGGTAAAGCCTCCAATGAAGGAGAGTAAGGTGGTAGAGGTCTTCATTCAGGCACAGGATGAGACCTATTTTCAACATTTATTTCCGGCAATGGGAAAGTCTTTTATTGAAGTCCTTAAAATTGGAGAGATGATAGAGGACGGAATTAAGACCGGTCGAATAGTGAGTTTTGCCGCATTGAAAGCCACCATACAAGAGATTCAAGGTGGATCCGGTGCGTTCGGAGGTAAAAAGAAGAAAGAGGGCGTGGCGACCGTTGTAGCTAGAACCCATTCCTATCCCAAAAGATCGCTTCACCCCTATCCCCAATCCCAGGCCCAAGTCTACACCCAAGCTCCATATATTCCTCCCCACCATTACTACCCTCCACAAAACCCATTATATTTCATTCCATCACCCCCGTACCCAGTATATAGCGTACAACCGTATACCCAAACCCCTTCTTACCCATAATGGCACGTGCAAGCTCCACAAAATCATCCATTAGCTCCACCAAATTACCAAAACCCCTCCAGACCTGGTTTCCAACCCAAGCCCGAGTACAAGAAAGAGAAGGTAGTCAAAAATTAGTTCACACCTCTTGGTGAGTCATATTCTAGCTTGTTTGATAGATTAAGAAAGATAAAGGTCTTAAGCCCAATTCAAGGAAGGCTTTCGAATCCACCTCTGAGAAATCAAGATAATTCATTAAGATGTGCGTATTGTTCTGAAATACCAGGGCACGATATCGAGAAATACTGGCATTTGAATAGATCTGTCCAAGATTTAATTAATGCAAATCAAATTCTGTTCCAAGCCCCAAAAGCTCTAAACATTAACCAAAATCCGTTGCCAACCCATGCTGAAATCAATATGTTAGAACTGATATATGATAGGAAAGAGTCGTCAAGGTGTTATAAGCCTATTATCAGAATATAGACCAATGAGGAGAAATCAGTGAATGTGGTAGATTTGTTGAAAGAATGTCATTAAGCCAGGAAGGAATGGGAGAAGATAAAACCCAAGAAAACACAAAGAAACCGGTGATCACAGTGCAAGGTGCTAGAAGATATATTGATTTAATTTAGGATAAACCTAAGTTGACGGTGGTAGGATCTCTGGGTAAGCCTATCTTGACGGTGAAAGGAGCACTGGCAACACCTATTATTCTCAAACTGGTGACCCAACCTCCGATAGTTGATATGAAAAAGGTTCCCTGGAACTATAAGCGGTCTGTGATGACCTATTAGGGAAAGGAAGTGGTGGAAGATGTAGATGAGATAAGGGGTTTAACTCATTCAGGGAGATGCTTCGTGCCTAAAAGTTTAAGAAAGTCCAAGCCAATTGTGGGTGGACGTTTATCTATCAAAAAGCCTATCACTGAAGAAGAAGCCGAGGAATTTTTGAAAAAGATGAAGTTGCCAGAGTATTCAATAATAGATCAGTTGAAGAAAACCCCTGCTCAAATTTCCCTCTTATCTTTGTTGTTGCATCCCAAGGAACATCGTGATATTATATTGAAGGTATTAAATGAAGCATATGTTACTAGGGATATTACAGTAAATCAGCTTGAGAAAATGGTTGGAAAAATCTTTGAGGTCAATCGAATCAGCTTCTCTGACGATGAATTGCCCTTGAAGATATGGGGCATAACCGGGGTCTTTAAATTACGGTGAAGTGCAAAGATTTCTACGTCACTCATGTCATGATTGACGGAGGTTCAGGTGCAAATATCTGCCCTATTTCTACTTTGCAAAAGTTGAATATTGGTGTTGAGAAGATCAGGCCCAATAATGTATGTGTCAGGGCGTTCGATGGTGCAAAATCAAACTCCATTAGCGAAATAGAACTAATGTTGATTATAGGGCCTGTTGAGTTCGCCATAGATTTTTAAGTATTGAATATAGACTCCTCTTACAATCTATTGTTGGGAAGACCTTGGATCCATAAGGCCAAGACGGTTGCATCTATATTGCACCAAGCGATCAAGTCTGAGCATGACAGGCAAGAAGTGGTTATTCATTGTGAAGGGGATTTGTCCGCCTACAAAGATTCTCCCTTGTTCCTTATTGAAGCAAACAATGTATAGGAGACATTTTTCTATCAAACTTTTGGTACAGTATCGGTAAATTGTATGGTCGAAGGCCAGGTTATTCCAGGGCCATAATTGTCTCGTGTTTTTGTCATGATGATAAATGAAATGTTAAAATATGGATTCGAGCCAGGAAGGGGTTTGGGAGTGTCTTTGCATGGTATGGTTTGTCCCATATGTCCGAATGAGAACATGGGCACTTTTGGTTTGGGATTTGAACCTACGACCGAAGATCTGAATAAGGACAAGGGAAGGAAAAAGGAAACATGGTCACTCCCTCACCCAGTGCCCCCACTCAGTAAGTCATTCATCAAGAGCATTGTCGGGGCACCTATAGAGTTTGGAGCTGAATTGGTTGATGACTTCTAGAACCTGTTGATCGAAGTTGACATGGTTGAAGCAGGAGGGTACCAGTAAGGCAGAAGTGAAATTCATAGGTCCAACTGTTCGGTTCAACAATTGGGAAGTCACTTCTCTCCCCGTTAGGTGGGAGTTTTGGTAGTTTATTTTGTTTTTCTTTCTGTTTATCCGAGTTATTTCAGGGTTGTAACTCAGATTTTAGTTTTTTTATGTTATGTTTTTATTTGTGTTTAAACCCTCTTATCTTTCCCTTTTAATGAAATGTAATGTCCCTTTATTTTGTGTCTAATATATTTTGATTTTGTCTTTTTCTTTATATAGTTCCCTTTATGCTGATTCTAATGACATGGCATGCATCCGAAATTTTCAGCCTAATCTTAAAATCCAAACTAATCAAGTTATAATGAATTAAGAGGGGGAATATGATAAAGAAGAGGCACTAGAGGAAATAAGCAAAGAATTGGAATAGTTTGAAGACAAGCCGAATCCTAATTTGAATGAAACTGAGACAATCAATCTAGGGAATCAAGAAGATATTAAGGAAACTAAAATCAGTGTACATGCTTTGCCGCAGCTAAAAGTTGGAATGATTCAAGCATTAATTGATTATAAGTATGTTTTTGCATGGTCTTATAATGATATGCCTGGTTTAAACACTGAA
>NW_025895149.1:0-1261 GCF_002878395.1 Capsicum annuum
TGAGTTTATTGGGCTTGGGCTCTTATTTGATGTGGGCTTGCTTATGCGTCCTATAAGCAATTACAACATGTATACTATGCTCCCGTTTGATCATAAATTTTGAAGTTGAGATTTTTTAAATTTAAAGTTGTGTTTCGCCATACATTTTACTTTGAAAAAGTTTGAAGTTTTATAAGTGGAAGTCTGAAAAATTGTCTAAGTCAGTTAAGAACTTGAAAATATTTGAAGATCAGATTTTAAAAATATAATACTCTCTCCGTTTCAAAAAGAATGATTTACTTTGACTTGACACAAAATGTAAAAAAATAAAGAAAACTTTTGAATCTTGTGGCCTTGATTAAAATTGTGTCAAATGTATCAAAATGCCCTTTAATCTTGTGGTCCTAAACATGTCATGTGAAAAGTTGAAATTAAAGTATTGTAAAAAAAAGAAAGTGGTCATTCTTTTTGAAACGGTCTAAAAGGAAAGTAGGTCATTCTTTTTTAAACGGAGGGAGTACTTTTTATGATCAGACAAATATTTGAAGTTAAATTTTTAGAATCTACTCCTGAAATCTATGGTCAAACAAGTATTTTAAGACAAAATTTTAAAATCTATGGCCAAACAAATATTTGAAAATATATTTTTAAAATCTACTCTCAAAATATATGGTCAAATAGATAATTGAAGATAATTTGTTAAAATATAATCTCAAATCCTATGGGCAAAACAAATATTTGAGGATAAATTTTAAAAGTCTAATCTCAAAGTTCATGGTCAAACCCCAGCTAAAACTGTTCTACAAACTTTCTTTATTGAATTTTTATCCAAAGTGACAAAGCTCATATTAAAAAAATAATTTTATTTTTGATACTTTTTAACCATGATAAAATTTGACCGTCGCTATAAAAATGTTGTGTACCGGTCATCTTTGTTTTCTATTTGACCATCAGAATTTTTGATGTCCTAGGGTCTCTTTTTCAGCCACAACTCAACTTTTGAGAAAAATTAAAGAAAATTATAAATTTACTGATAAGACTCTCAAGAAAATGTGTTGCTTATAAGAAATGAAATAAGACAACTATTTATAGCAAAGATTCTTCACAAATGTAATAAATTTCTAGCCAAAAACTATAATTCAAAGCAAATCTCTTCATCATGTTGAAAATTATAGTAATAAAAATAAATTCAAATTATTACTTAATTCAGTTACCATATTATTATTATTATTATTATTATTATTATTATTATTATTATTATTATTATTATTATTATTATTAT
>NW_025895150.1:0-1196 GCF_002878395.1 Capsicum annuum
GACAAGATGACCAAATCAACTCATTTTATACCAATCTATACCTCTTATTCAGCCGAGAATTATGCCAAGCTCTATGTTAGAGAGTTGGCTAGATTTCATGGTGTTCCATTATCCATTATTTTAGATAGAGGTATACAGAAGCCTTCTAAAAGGGTCTTGGTACCCACGTTCATCTCAGTACAGCCTTTCACCCCCAGACAGATGGTCAGGCAGAGAGGACCAATTAAACTTTAGAAAATACGTTGTGAGCATGTGCGATTGACTTTAAAGCTAGTTGAGATGACCACTTGCCTTTGATTGAGTTCATGTACAACACAACTATCATTCCAGCATTCAGATGGCCCCATTTTAGGCTCTTTATGGTAGAAGGTACAGGTCTCCCATCAGTTGGTTTGAAGTGGGTGAGGCCGCAGTGGTAGGGCCTGACTCGGTATGTGATACCTTAGAGAATGTTCAGTTGATAAGAGAAAGGCTTAAGACAGCTTAGAGCCGGCAGAAATCATACGTAGATATGCATAGAAAGGATCTCGAGTTTAATATTGGTGATTATATGTACTTAAAAATATCTTATATGAAAGGAGTGAGGAGGTTTGGCAAGAAAGGAAAGCTTAGTACTCGATATGTTAGTCCTTATTGAATTCTCAGCTATTTTTTAAAGGTAGCTTACGAGCTTGAGTTACCTTTAGACTTAACTTCAGTATATCTAGTGCTCCATGTCTCCTTGCTTAAGAAACTTGTAGGTGACCCAATAGCTGTAGTCCCTACAGAGGGCATATATATTCATAATAGCCTCTCTTACGAAGAGATTCCAGTCGAAATCCTTGATTTTCAGATCCATAAACTGAGGAATAAAGTAATCCATCTAGACAAAGTTCTTTGGAGGAATCAGTCTATTGAGGGAGCTACTTGGGAAGCAGAAGAAGATATACGGACAAGGTATCCACACCTCTTCTCCTCAAACTCAGACTCAGCCTAAGCTAACAGTTCTCTTTAAACTTACTCAGTTTCATGCTCAAATTTTCTTTATAAGTTTGGTATCAGTTTCCATTGCTTATCCAGTCATACATTCATGAGTCAGTTCCATCAGATATTCATGCATCATATATGCATGTTCAGTATAAGAGACTCAGCTTATCAGCAATTCCAGTTATGCATTCATGCATCAAATATGCATACTTAGTATGGAATTTCAGTAT
>NW_025895151.1:0-1093 GCF_002878395.1 Capsicum annuum
TGTATCCCAACTTTCTGTGATATTATAAATAGTGTAGTTCTTGACATCTGTAGTATGAGCTAACTACCTTATATCTTTCTTTTTGTGAGTTTCATTGTTTTTTATGATATATCCTGTTTAGATTCGAACTGTTATGTTTTCTTCATTGTTGCTCTCTTGAAATTGGTCTTGTTCTAATCCTAAAAAATGTGATGTGTTATTTATCAATATTTAAGATCTTTTTAATTGTGATTAATTGCTTATCAGAATAGTTAAAATTAAGTTTATTCAGACTTTTCAAAGCCCCTAATATCGTTGTTATAAAAGAAGCACAAATATTTTCTATTACTGAAGAGAAATTGAAAGGCGTGAGTTTTTTTGAGAAACAAAATTAAGAATAAAAAATTAATAAATAAGCTAGTTATGTTAATGTTAGTTATGTTTTATAAAGTTTTTCTTGAAGATTAATAAGCTTTTTGTAAGTATTTAAATGACTTACTTTGGTAGCAGTGTGAACTTGTAAATTTCTCCATTTGAAAGTAATATATATCATGTTTTTTATTTTTTTGAATTTCTGCGATAATTTTAGAGTTTGATAGTTTGGTATTTGTATTTTTCACCATGAGCTACATATTCTATACCTACTTTCATTGAAGGTAGAACACTGTGTAAGCTCTTTAAAAAGTTCAGTAGAATTTATTTATATCTTTTTTTTATATTATCAAAATTAATTTTTGTATCTCTATCTATTAAAGCGTGAGTAAAAATATCGACATTATTAAATTCTTAATTAGTTTAAAAGTAATGAAATATTATAATTTAATATATACATATAATCACAAAACTTAAAAGTGAATTGAACCGAATCTCAAATAATACGTATTTTTTTTACTCGTACCATTAAGATCAATTGAAGAATCTAAAAAAGAATGAAGAAAACTTGTTAAGTCTAGGTATGAGTTATATTTATCTCAAAAAAATATTTAATTTAAATTTAATTGAGTTTCACTCCTATAGCAAACTGTTGTGCTCGCATTATGTTAAGAATGGATCTAATTGGATCTCACAGTTAATAGTTGCTAGCCCATTTTTATCTAATTTGCATATCAAACAC
>NW_025895152.1:0-3237 GCF_002878395.1 Capsicum annuum
ATTCTCATAATATAAATATCATTTATATTATGAGAATTGATATTCTTGATGAACTGAAAGTGATTAACAAATTATATGATGACTCACATGTGTTATTGTACTTATTTCATCCTCTCATGATTATGATGATTTTCTTCGGGCCATGTGAGTCTTTCATACATCCTGCATATTTCTTATAAATATTTATGATAATGATGTTTATACAACTGCATACACCCCTATATACTCGATTCCTTTCCATGGTACTGACCAACATCTTCAGATGTGGGCTGCATTTTCTCGGAATGTAGGTTCAGGTGCTCAATTCCAGTTTCGACAGTGATTCTTCGGGCACGCTGTTCTACATCCTCTGTTGTGGTGAGTCCTCATGTTCCGAGGACATGATATTTGATGTTGGTTTCACGGAATTGTTTACATTTGATAATTGAGTATGAGTCAATTGGGGCATGTCTCAATGGCTCGCTGGTTTTATTGATTTTCTTAGAGGCCTGTCAGACTAGTATAGATGTTGGGAGTTGAATAATAAGTCATATTTTGTTATCTTTCTGAAATTCTTTTATTCTTGGATGATGATTACTCTGTTGATATTTGAGGGTTATTTATGGAAACCCCGTTGATTTGTGTTGAACTGAATAAAAATGGCTCAAAGGGTTAGTGACAAATAAACATTTGCAGATGTTTCAGCATTGTGCATCCATCCAAGTTGAAATGATTGACCATAATTATAGTCATTTTCAAATAAATCAACATTATTCGTGCCACGCAGAGTTAAGCCCCTAAATAAAATATAACATATGACATAAGAAATGGACAAAAAATTATTTAAAATATATAATATTAATAATAACACAAATTAAGAAAAAATACCGATCACTTTCATTCAAATCAGGTATTGAGAATTGCGTTGGCATGTTACTCGGCATGATGTATTGGGGAGCATTCATGTCAAAAAAACTATTATACTGAGTTAAATGAGCATTAACATCACTTGTTGGATCATCAAATTGTGTATGCACATTTGTCTGTATCGGAGACTGCACAAGATGATTTTTATGCTCATTCTTAACATAAACTTGAAGAATATTCAGTTTTATTTGACTAGCATAGACACAAGGAGCCCTCAAAAATTCAGTCAACGACTCATCATCGCTAATAATCTATTCTCCATAATTTATCATTCCTTCAGATGAGAAGGAATTTGGATACTGTCCGACTATAAATAAATCAAAATCATTATTTTTTATTTTCATTCTTCTAAAAATTAATTCTACAAATTCTCTATAACCAATTGAAATTGGATACTTCGCGTTGGACTTGGGGGACATACTATAATATATTGTATTTCCCTTGTGAATAATTTCGCCATCCCAAAAAAGTGCAACTTTAACACGTTTAGAATTTATTCTCTAAAATTTGATAAAGTTTTGAAAAGATAAATTGAGTTTGAAGATGATTGAAAAAAAGAAAAATTGAAGTTGAAGAAGAAGAAGAATTTGAAAATCATATACAAAGAATGAATGTATACAGGTGTTAAAATAGGGGAATTTGATAAAACAGACGCATAATTCACAAAAAAAGGTGAGTTATATACTTTTATGAGTTATATGTTAAATAGAATTTCGGAAACATTTTTCATTATTTAAATAACTCACAAATGAATGGATAACTCACAATTTATCCGAGTTATGTTAAAATAAAAGGCATAACTCACAATTTTTGTGAGTTATGTTATAATAAAATGCATAACTCACAAAAATCGTGAGTTACGTTAAAAATAAGAATGCATAACTCACAGTTTTTGTGAGTTTTGTTAAAATAAGAATGCATAACTAACAATTTTTGTGAGTTATGTTGAAAATAAAATGCATAACTCACAATTTTTGTGAGTTATGTTAAAATAAGAATGAATAACTCACAAAAATTGTGAGTTATGTACTTTTTAAAAAAATTAACACCGTGAGCTGCCTTCCGTTAAAGATATTTGTGCATAACTCACAATTTTTGTGAGTTAAGCATAGATTGATACATTTTTAAATATATGACATAGTTTGATATTTTTTTTAGTTTAGTGGCATAGAATGGTTCCAGACTCTCCATCAATAGACAAGTGTTTATTGTGCAGGCCCACTCAATTGTTTGCCTAGCTGCTCTTTTTGGCTATCATATATCTTACATTAATTATTATTAGTAGTAGTAGTAGCAGTAGTTAGGGGTGTACAAATCAAACCGTTAAGTCAAACCGAACCGATGAATCAAACCAAATCAAGGAAAAAATCTAACTTATGGTTTGGTTTGATTGGTTTGGTGTTGACAAAATAAAACCGATCATTCTTGGTTTAGTTTGGTATTAGCAAAAATAAAATCAAACCGAACCTAAACCAAACTGACATAATACATATATAATTTTAATTGTTTATACGTAAAAAAATATTACTTATAATCTACTTTCTAATTACTTTTATTACTTTTTTATATTAAGAAAATAGATATATTTTATTAGGGCCTTTAATTATAATATTTATTCATTAATAACAAATTAATACAAACCCAATATTAATATAAAAAACTAAAACTCTTCAATTGCTTCACTTTACATTTTACTTTTCAAGTTTTCAGAGAGTTCTTATTATTTCTTCATCTTATTTTTCTCATTCTGCTCGTTTGTCAAGTTGTGATTTAGGTTTGTTTCTCTTCTTTCTCTTTTTTTTTTATGGAATTATGTTATAGTTAATTACTTTATAGAGTTAAGTTTTTAATAAGATATCTCCAATTCTTCATTCTTTTGTATGCTCACATTTTATGCGAAGGGAACTTTCAGACAAACTACTGTGACTAATGACTCAGAAATTGAACCACTGGGTATCCACATCATATTACTTTGAGAGATAGTAGGTTAGACGTCTAGTAATTTGCCAACTTAATTTTAATTGAAACTACTCTATGCCCATTATTTTTTATCGTTTTAGTGAAAACATTTAATTTTTTTCTTCAATCACATTATAATTGTAAAAAATCCGAGAAAACCGAAAAAACAATAAACCCGACTAAAATCGAAACAAAAAGCCGATTGTATATTGGTTTGATTTGATTTGTAGATTTAAAAAATCGACATTATTGGTTTGACTATATTTAAAAATCCATATATATACGACTTCCGTATTTTTTAAATAACAAGGCTTTGATAACATTTGTAGGGGGTACGGATTAGGCGCGGTAAGTTTACTAGATAATAAATAC
>NW_025895153.1:0-5876 GCF_002878395.1 Capsicum annuum
CTCAGAATGTAGGTTCAGGTGCTCAGTTCCAGGTTCGACAGTGATTCTTCGGGCACGCTGTTCTACATCCCCTATTGTGGTGAGTCCTCATTCTCTGAGGACGTGATGTCTGATGTTGGTTTCATGGAATTGTTTACATTTGATAACTGAGTATGAGTAAGTTGGGGCATGTCTCAATGGCTCGCTGGTGTTATTGATTTTCTTAGAGGCTTGTCAGACTAGTAAAGATGTTGGGAGTTGACTAATAAGTCGTATTTTGTTGTCTTTATAAAATTATTTTATTCTTGAATGATGATTACTCTATTGATATTTGGGGGTTATTTATGGAAACCCCGTTGATTTGCGTTGAACTGAATGAAAATGGCTCAAAGGGTTAGCTTGGGGCTACTCGTAGCCTTAAGCACCGTGTGACGCTCCAGGACCCGTTTTCGGGGCGTTACAGTGCCTAACCAGAATGAGGTCTCACTACCTCCTCTATGATGGTTTGGGCAACGGTCTGTCGGCCCTCTCCGTCGCACCTAGGCAGTTTCAACTGCTTTCTTTAAAACATCCATATCTTTCTCTTTCGGAGTTGGGTTTTGATGAAATGGGTATCGTTGGAAAGATAATTTAATTTTCCACATGATAAAATGTCAAAATTAGGAAAATTCCATATGGTTCAAACACAAATCACTTTGGAAGCAAATTTTTAATCTTCTGAAGGCTAAATTAAGCTTAGGGAAAGTTTGGGGTATTATAATATCTCCCCCTTGGGAACATTTGTTCTCGAATGTCACTATCTAGGCTAACAATGCAGAGAATAGTGAAAATGCACTGCTTAAACAATTTGCTAAACTGACTCTATATATTTCTAAACTTTTTATACTTCGGGAAGTGCAAGATCTTACACAAGAATACATACATAGCTGAACTTTGATTGGAAAGGAACTGAATTAAGGAAGAATAATACCTTCAGCTTGATCTGAACTCACGGAGAAAAGGTTTGGGTACTTGGCTCGCATATCTGCTTCCGTTTCCCAAGTAGCTCCATCAACTGACTGATTTTGCCATAAAACTTTGACCAAGGGAACTTCTTTGTTCCTTAGTCTACGGACCTGGTAATCTAAGATCTCAACCGGAATCTCATCAAATGAAAGACTAGCTTGGATATCTCAGCTCTCTGAAGGATCAACTACAACGGAATCGTCAATGCTCTTCTTAAGCATGGAGACGTGAAAGACAGGATGAACGACTGATAGATCTGTGCACAACTCAACTTCATAAGCTACCTTTCCAACACGACTCAGAACTCTATAAGGGCCAACATAACGGGGACTAAGCTTCCCCTTTTTGCCAAACCTTTTTACCCTTTTCATTGGTGAAATCTCAGATACACCAAGTCACCTATCTCAAACTCAAGATCTCTTCTTCTCACATCTGCATATGACTTCTAATGACTCTGGGCTATCTTCAACCTTTCTCTAATCAACTTAACTTTTCCATAGCCTCAAACACAGCATCAAGCCCAACCAAAGTAGCCTCACCCACTTCAAACCAAACTATGGGTGATCTACATTTCCTCCTATATAAAGCCTTGAATGGGACTATTTGAATGCTAGAGTGATAACTATTGTTATAGGTAAACTCAATCAATGGTAAGTTCTCATCACAACTACCTTTGAAATCAAGGGCACACGCCCTCAACATATCTTCTGAAGTCTGGATGGTCCTCTCAACCTGACCATCTATCTACGGATGAAAAGCAGAACTCAAATGAACTTGGGTACCAAAACCCTTCTAGAAAGTTTTCCAAAACTACAAAGTGAACTAGTACCCCTATCCGAGATGATGGACAAGGTAACTCCATGCAACCTGACTAACTCCTAGATATACAATCTATCATAATCCTCAGCTGTATAAGATGTATGCACTGGCAAAAAATATGCGGACTAAGTCAACCTGTCTACAACAACCCAAATAGAATCATGATGACGACGCGAAAGAGGTAAACCAGTCACGAAATCCATATTCCCTTCTTCCTACTTCCAAGTGGGTATACCAAACTCTTGTAAATTACTGTCAGGTCTTTGGTGCTCTACCTTAAGCTGTTGGCACATTGCATACTTTGCCACAAACCCTGATATATCCTTCTTCATTTCACTCCCCCAATAGACTTCCTGTAAGTTGCGGTACATCTTGGTAGCACCGGGATGAATGGAATACTATGCACCATACGCCTCAGCCATAATTCTCTACCTCGAGTTACCAACATAAAGAACATACAATCTATTCTGACATCTCAACACACTATCTCCCCCTTGTGAGAAAACCTCTACCTTTTGGTCTTTAACTGACTTCTTCAGTCTGACCAAACTAGCATCGAAGTCTTGTTTCTCCTTCACTTCCGAAACTAAAGAGGATTCGAAACTACTCTGCACCAAAATATTCCCTTCAGTAGAATCAAGCAACTTAACACCAAATCTAGCCAGACGATGTACATCATGAGCTAAATCTTTTTTATCTTTCTCCACATGAGCCACACTGCCCATAGACATCTTACTAAGGGTGTCTGCTACTACAGTGGCCTTGCTCGGATGATATAGCACACTTATATCATAATTCTTTAGCAACTCTAACCACCTCCTTTGTCTAAGATTCAAATCTCTCTGAGTAAATATATACTAAAGGCTTTTGTGATCAGTGAGCACATCAACATGAACACCATACAGATAGTGTTTCTAGACTTTCAAAGAAAATACCACAGCAGCTAATTCAAGACCATGGGTTGGGTAATTCTTTTCATGTGGCTTTAACTGTCTAGAGGCATAGCTATAACCTTACCTCTCTGCATCAACACACAACCTAAGACAACCCTAGAGGCATCATAATACACCACAAAACCATCCGTACCATTAGGCAAAATCAATACCGAGGCTGAGGTGAGTCGAGTCTTCAACTCCTGAAAACTCTTCTCATAGGAATCTAACCAAAGGAATTTAACTTTATTCTTGGTTAAATGGATCATGGGGGACATAATAGAAGAGAAACCTTCAACAAAATGGTGGTAGTAGCCAGCTAGACCCAAGAAACTTCTAATGTCAGATGGAGAAATAGGTCTAGTCCAATTTCTTATAGCTTCTGTCTTTTGGGGATCAACTCTAATGCCTTTGGCTGAAATAATATGACCCAGAAAGGCTACTGATCTTAGCCAAAATTCATACTTGTTGAACTTGGTGAACAACTGGTGATCTCTAAGAGTCTGTAGGACAATTCTAAGATGATCCGCATGGTCATTCTTAGTACGAGAGTAAACAAGGATATCATCTATGAACACTATGACAAACATATCAAGATACTGTCTGAACACCCGATTCATAAGGTCTATGAAAGCTGATGGAGCATGGTTTAGGCCGAAAGACATGACTAAAAACTCAAAGTGACCATAGCGGGTTCGGAAGGCTATCTTTGGAATATCATATTCCTTCACTTTAAACTGATGATAGCCGGATCTAAGGTCTATCTTGGAGAAATAACTTGCACCTTCCAATTGGTCAAATAGGTAATCAATTCTAGAAAGAGGGTACTTATATTGACTTGACCTTGTTAAGCTGATGATAGTCGATGCACATACGTAAATAACCATCTTTCTTCCACACGAACAGGATGGGTGCGCCCCAAGAAGAAACACTAGGCCTTATGAAACCTTTTTCTAGAAGATCTTTGAGTTGTTCTTTCAACTCCTTAAGCGTTGCAGGTTCCATATGGTATAGAGGAATAGAAATAGGTTGTGTATCAAGAAGAAGGTCAATCCCAAACTTTATCTCTCTATCAGGAGTTACGCCTGGGAGATCTTCTGAAAAGACATCAGGAAACTCATTAACTATAGTAACTAACTGAATAGTCGGAGCCTCAGACTTCATATCCTTAACTCTAACTAGGTGATAGATGTAATATTTGTATAGTAGCTACATGGCTTTAAGATAGGAGATAAAATGACTCTTGGGAGATACTGAACTCCCGGACCACTTAAAAACTGGTTCATCAGGTAACTAAAACTTGACCACATGGGTACGACAGTCTATAGATGCATAATAAGAATGAAGCCAATCCATACCCAGAATAAGGTCAAAATCCACCATGTCCAACTCTATTAAATCAGCAAGTATGAATCTATGAAGAACAGTAACAGGATAATTTTTATATACTTGCTTAGCAACAACTGACTCCCCTACTGAAGTAGAAACAACGAAAGGCTCAGGAATACTTGTGGGACTCATTTCAAAATTTATAGCAACTAATAGGGTCATATAAGAAAAACTTGACCCAGGGTCTAACAACACATAAACATCTAAGTAAAAGGCACAGAGCATACTAGTAACAACATCGGGAGAATCCTCTTATTCCTGATGGGATGGTAAGGTGTAGAATCTATTCTGGTGCTAAGCACCAGCGATACTGGATGAGGTACCATGAGGAGGGGCTGGACGGGCTAAAAAAGCTGGGGCAGTAGCAGCCTGAGTCTGAGGTCGGATATCTCTGCTTCCCTGCCTAGTATGCGGGCACTCTCTAATTCTATGACCCATCTTGACACAACCAAAACAACCTCTCTAATTGGATAAGCACTTATCGGGATGGTCCCTACCATACTTAGTACATGGAGGATAACGAGGTTTATTACATACACTGTTCTGGGATCTGGACATAGAAGGCATGTTTTCTTGCTCCTACCTGCTTCGGGGCGTGGGAGCACTAGATGATAAAGGCCCTAGAATAGACAAATGATTTTAAAACTATGAACGGTTCCCTCCATGGGACCTAGTCTGGCCATGCTCAAACTATTCTGATCTAGCCCTCTTATTTCCACTTACTCTATCTCTCTCCCTTATCTTATCTACCTCTATCTGTTATGCATACATCATTAATTAGGATAAATCCATATCTCTATTGAGCATATCAATCCTACACTCTTTCAGCACCAAACCAGACATACCTATCATGAACTTGCTCATACTATTTTGGGTGTCAGCCATCAAATCAGGAGCATATTTGGCTAACTTATTGAACTTCAAGAAGTACTCCATAATAGTCATAGAGCCCTATCTCAAGTTTATAAACTCCTTTATTTTCACTTTCCTTATCTATAATGGGAATAACTTATCTAAGAACACATCTTAGAATACCTGCCAAGTAATAGGGGCAGCAGTTTCCCCTCTATTCTTCCTCCATGCCCCAACTCAGTCATAAGCAATGTTTTTCAGACGATAAGATGTCAGCTCTACGCTCTCTTCCTCAGAGATATGCATGACTTAGGTGATATTCTTCACCTCATCAAGAGACAACTGTGGGTCCTCACCATCCGTAGACCCAGAGAACTCTAAAGGATTCATCCGCATGAAATCACGAATCCTAGCAGCAGCTAAGTCGCCTTCTTGCTGATGTGGAACTATGGCCTGGTTATTGGCCTGAACATTCACTATGACTGCTTGCGCTAATGTCTGAAAGGCCACCCAAAACTCAGCATGAGACATAGTCTCATTCAAGAGATCAATAGGCTGAGGTTGCTCATTATTATTTCTGCAGGCATTCGCTCTTCAGGGAGGCATTTTTTGAAATAAGAGAGCATGAATTATTAGATGAGAGGGACAACTATAGAAATGATAGAATCTAAAAGAAATAAATAACTTTTTCCTAAAATATCTTGTAGCCTCTTGCTCATAGATGTGGTGCGCTACACACTGATGACCATGACTCTACTTAACACAGCTTGTCAGATTTCCTAGGACTCCTTAAACCATAGGCTCTGATACCAAGTTTTTAATGCCCCAAAATCTCATTTTGAAGCGTTACACGATGCTTAAGGCTACAAGTAGCCCCAAGCTAACCCTTTGAGCCTGTTA
>NW_025895154.1:0-2651 GCF_002878395.1 Capsicum annuum
ATGTGAATCTTTCATACATCCTGCATATTTCTTATAAATATTTATGATGATGATGTTTATACAACTACATACACCCCCATATACTCGGTTCCTTTCCATGGTACTAACCCACATCTTCGGATGTGGGCTGTATTTTCTCGAAATGTAGGTTCAGGTGCTCAGTTTCAGGTTCGATAGTGATTCTTTGGGCACACTGTTCTACATCCTCTATTGTGGTGAGTCCTAATATTCTGAGGACGTGATGTCTGATTTTGGTTTTACAGAATTATTTACATTTGATAGCTGAGTATGAGTCAGTTGAGGCATGTCTCAATGGCTCGCTGGTTTTATTGATTTTCTTAGAGGCTTGTCAGACTAGTATAGATGTTAGGAGTTGACTAATAAGTCGTATTTTGTTATCTTTCTGAAATTCTTTTATTCTTGGATAATGATTACTCTGTTGATATTTGAGGGTTATTTATGAAAACCCCGTTGATTTGTGTTGAACTGAATAAAAATGGCTCAAAGGGTTAGCTTGGGGCTACTCATAGCCTCAAGCATCGTGTGACACTCTGGGACCCATTTTTTAAGGCGTTACAAACTTGGTATCAGAGCCTAAGGTTTTAAGGTGTCCTGGGAGGTCTGACAAGTCGCGTTAAGTAGAGTCTTGATCATCGATGTATAGCGCACCACATCTATGAGCAAGAGGCTATAAGACGTTTTAGGAAAAAGTGTGATTCTTTCTTTCAGAAGTCGATCGTGCTTAAAGTATCTCTCTCTGCTATTGATTCGTGCTCTCCTCTTTCAGAAACATGTCTTCACTTCGAGCGAGAAGAAATAATGATGGTCAGCAACCTCAACCCGCTGACCCATTGAATAAAAATGTGTCTCATGCTGAATTTCGAGCAGCCTTTCAGGCGCTGGCCCAAGCTGTTACTGCAAATATTCAGGCCAACCCGGCCCCGGCTCCACAGCAGTAGGGAAGTAATTCAGCTGCAGCCAGGATCCATGACTTCATACGGATAAATCTGCCAAAATTCTATGGGTCCAAGTTTGATGAGGATCCACGGTTATTTTTAGAGGAAGTGCAGAAGATTACTCAGGTGATGCATGTATCTGAGGAACATAGTATGGAGTTGGCTGCGTATAGGTTGAAAGACCTTGCTTATGACTGGGTTATTTCTTGGAGGAAAGGTAGAGGTGAGGAAGCTATCCCTACAACTTGGCAAGAGTTCCAGGATGCATACCTAGATAAGTTTTTCCCTTTGGAGATAAGGAAGGCAAAGGTGGAAGATTTTATGAACCTGTGACAGGGATCTATGACTGTTAGGGTGTACTGTCTAAAGTTCAATCAGTTGGCCAAGTATGTTCCTGACTTAGTGGCTGATAATCGAGATAGTATGAGTAAGTTTGTGATTGGAGTATCTAGTTATGTGGTTAAGGAGTGTAGGTCTGCTATGCTAAATAGTGAGATGAATCTTTCTAGGCTGATGTCTCAAAGGGTTATCTTGGGGATACTCGTTGCCTCAAGCACCATGTGATGCTCCGAGACCCATTTTTCGAGGCGTTACAGTAGGATTTTATCCAACAGAAGGTTTATCTGTTGCATCAGATCATTAATCTGATGGTTCTTCCATTGCACCAGATGGTTAATTAGTTGCATCAAATTTTTTTATTCGAAGCTTAATCTATTAAAACATATGGTAAAGCTATTACATCAGATTATTAATCTGTTGCATCAGAATTGTAATTTGATGGTTCCTCTGGTGCATCAGATGGTTTATCTGTTGCATTATATGATGAATCTGTTGTATCGGATGATTAATATGTTGCACCAGATGGGTGATCTATTGGAGGAAACAGTAGTACAATTTTGTTAAATAAAAAATAGCTATTTCACCATTTTTACCAAGAACAAGAACAGAACAAATCAAACCAAATTGTCCTTTTATTTTTATAAACACAAATAATAAAAATCAAACTTCAAAAAAATACAACTAACAACAAAATATCATAATTCACTTTGAAAAAAGAAGAGAAAAATACCAGAAATTAGGGTTATATTCAGATCGCATTTTAAATTAGTGCAACAAATATTGAAATTGTTAACCAATACTATAAGAGAAGTTGGCTCAAGTTCCTCGTTTTCTTCAAAACTAAAAAGGCCATAAATTTTTACCTGTGAAAGAAGAAAAGGACCGATGAAGAATTCAAAGTTGTTGTGGCCGGAGAGCAAGGCTGTCACATCGATTGAAGTCGAAAAGAAACTGGAATCCCAACTATTTGTAGTCGGATGTTAAAGTCGCCAAGGATTGTAATAAGAAATTTGCATAACAGTTGGTTGGGAGAGAATTGAGAGAAGATGTAGAGAGAGGGATGAGAGACAAGTTGATTGAATTGAAGAGGGGGACTCGAAGCCCAACTATTTATCGTCGGGAGTTGAAGGAAGAAATTTCACAGAACTGTTGGTTGGGAGAGAGTTGAGATAAGCTGTCAAGAGAGAGGGGGAATGGTTGATTTAGATTGAAGAGAGTGTCGGTTGGATTGATTTGTATTTTTGAAAAGATTAGAAAGTTTTGAAAATATTAATCACGTCCACAATTAACTTGATCAAGTTTCCTAATAATGTTTGACCCTATCTGTTGGTCAATGTCACAAATCCTTCATTCAAG
>NW_025895155.1:0-1705 GCF_002878395.1 Capsicum annuum
TGTTTTGAACTAGAGTGTGAAAGAAATCCACAACGTGGTTGATTTTGATAGATATGAAGCATGATGGCTCCCGATGTATATTTATATATTACTGAAATTATTTTGTTGTGGATTGTCTTTGAAATGATCTGAGCTAAGTACAAGAGAAATCTTTAGCACCGAGTGGAAGGTATAAAGTGACCTTACTTCCCTAGAACTACGTGCCATTGTAGGAGTGAGCCTGAGGCTAATTTATATAGTGATCATTAGTTTGTGTGGATTTGATATTGATAGTCCTACTCCGATGGAAAGGATAGGATAGATCTCCCCAACGTGGATTGTACGTTGGACTCCATGTAGCTCACATGGTTTATATCGGTTATAGGATCTCCCAGTGTGTGTGTGTTTCCTTATGTCTATGGTGAACGGTGAAGTGATTTGAAAGTGGAATTGTGAAAGTTATTCTTTTGAAAGATTTAAATGATATTTACATTATGAGAATTGATATTATTGATGAACTAAAAGTGATTGACAAATTATATGATGACTCACATATGTTATTATACTTGTTTTATCCTCTCATGATTATGATGATTTTCTTCGGGCTATGTGAGTCTTTCATACATCCTGCATATTTCTTATAAATATTTATGATGATGACGTTTATAAAACTGCATACACCCACATATACTCGGTTCCTTTCCATGGTACTAACCTACATCTTCGGATGTGGGCTGCATTTTATCGGAATATAGGTTCAGGTGCTCAGTTCCAGGTTCGACAGTGATTCTTCAGGCACGTTGTTCTACATCCTTTATTGTGGTGAGTCCTCATGTTCCAAGGACGTGATATCTGATGTTGGTTTCGTAGAATTATTTACATTTGATAACTAATTATGAGTTAGTTGGGGGCATGTCTCAATGGCTCACTGGTTTTATTGATTCTCTTAGAGGCTTGTCAGACTAGTATAGATGTTAGGAGTTGACTAATAAGTCTTATTTTGTTATCTTTCTGAAATTCTTTTATTCTTGGATGATTATTACTCTGTTGATATTTGAGGGTTATTTATGGAAACCCCATTGATTTATGTTGAACTGAATGAAAATGGCTCAAAGGGTTAGCTTAGGACTACTCATAGCCTCAAGCACCGTGTGACGCTCCGGGACCCATTTTTCGGGGCATTACAAACTTGGTATCAGAGCCTAAGGTTTAAGGTGTCCTAGGGAGTCTGACAAGCCGCGTTAAGTAGAGTCTTGATCATCGGTGTGTAGCGCGCCACATCTATGAGCAAGAGGCTACAAGACGCTTTAGGAAAAAGTGTGATTCTTTCTTTCAGAAGTCTATTGTGCTTAAAGTGTCTCTCTCTGCTATTGATTTGTGCTCTCCTCTTTCAAAAATATGCCTCTATTGATTGTCGGACCCGAATGGTCAAGTTTCAGTTTTTGAGTGCATCCGTGTTTGAGTGGTCTGGGAATTCTGTGTTTCCCAAGAGTCATTTTATCTCTTACCTCAAAGCTAGAAAGCTTATTTCCAAGGGGTGTATTTACCATTTTGTTAGAGTCAAAGACACTAAGTCTGAGACTCTAACTCTCCAATCTATTAACATCGTCAATGAGTTTTCTGATGTCTTTCCAAATGATCCTCCAGGGATACCTCCTGATAGAGAGATAGAGTTTGGGATTGATCTTCTTCCCGATACTCAACCCATTTCTATTCCTCCTTACTG
>NW_025895156.1:0-3212 GCF_002878395.1 Capsicum annuum
GAACCTCCAAAGTTCACCATTAATTCTTCAAATTTATTCAAGATTCCAAGATTCTAGTTTAAGAACTCCAAGAACCATCATTCAAAGGCACGATTAACATCTCAAAAATGAGTATCGATCTAAAGTTCATCATCAAGGTATGTGGAGTTTTTCAACAAGAACTCTCTTTCGTTCTTGTGCCCAAAAGTAATTTTCTTTACAAAGGCATGATTTTTAATTGATTTTTATGAATTTGAAGCATGAACCCATATCTTATGATGATTATTATGAAATCTTGATATTTATGATTTTGAAAAATGAATTCACATGTGTGGAGATATAAAGCATGAATTTTGAATGATATTTATCATGATTTTGATATTTGGGTGAAATTGTGTTTTTTTTTGGAAAGTATGTGTTATATAAGCACGTTGTTGATGTTGAATATTTGAGATATTTTGAATGATTTGACCTTTTGTTCTTAATTGAGTTGTTTTGAACTCAAGTGTGAAAGAAATTCACAACGTGGTTAATTTTGATAGATGGGAAGCATGATGGCTTCCGATGTATATTTATATATTACTGAAATTGTTTTGTTGTAGATTGTCTTTGAAATGATCTGAGCTAAGTCCGGGAGAAACCTTTAGCACCGAGTGGGAGGTATAAAGCAACCTTACTTTCCTAGAACTACGTGCCCCCATAGGAGTGAGCCTGAGGCTGATTTATATAGTGATCACTAGTTTATGTGGATTTGATATCGATAGTCCTACTTTGATGGCAAGGATAGGATGGCTCTCCCCAACGTGGGTTGTATGTTGGAGTCCAGTAGCTCATATGGTTTATGTCGGTTGTAGGATCGCCTAGTGTGTGTATGTTTCCTTGTGTCTATGGTGAATGGTGAGGTAATTTGAAAGTGGAATTGTGAAGGTTATTCTTTCGAAAGATTTAAATGATATTTACATTATGAGAATTGATATTCTTGATGAACTAAAAGTGATTGACAAATTATATGATGACTCACATGTGTTATTGTACTTATTTCATCCTTTTATGATTATGATGATTTTCTTCGGGCTATGTGAGTCTTTCATACATCCTGCATAATTCTTATAAATATTTATGATGATGATGTTTATACAACTGCATACACCCCCATATACTCGGTTTCTTTCCATGGTACTGACCTACATCTTCGGATGTGGGCTGCATTTTCTTGGAATGTAGGTTTAGGTGCTCAGTTCCAGGTTTGACAGTGATTCTTCGAGCACGCTGTTCTACATCCTCTGTTGTGGTGAGTCCTCATGTTCTGAGGACGTGATGTCTGATGTTGGTTTCACCGAATTGTTTACATTTGATAATTGAGTATGAGTCAGTTGGGGCATGTCTCAATGGCTTGCTAGTTTTATTGATTTTCTTAAAGGCTTGTCAGATTAGTATAGATGTTGAAAGTTGACTAATAAGTTGTATTTTGTTATCTTTCTGAAATTCTTTTATTCTTGGATGATGATTACTCTGTTGATAAAGAGGGTTATTTATAGAAACCCTATTGATTTGTGTTGAACTAAATGAAAATGGCTCAAAGGGTTAGCTTGGGGCTGCTCATAGCCTCAAGTATCGTGTGATGCTTCGAGACCCGTTTTCCGGGGCGTTACAACGTGGAAGCCACGTATTGGTTTTGGTTTCTACAATGTCTATTTTACAAAGCCCAAGTCTTGACCAATTTTAATTTGGATGGGTGAAATTTGTTTTAAGGAGGGAAGAATAAGTCTTGAGCCTTTTTTTTTTTCAAGTTTCAAATTTCAAGACTTGACTTTTGTAGTACTTTTCCTTAAAACATGAACCCTTGTTTTTTTGGAAAAGTGATTGAGATGTGATTGACTTATTGGTGAGTGATGGTAAGTCTTTCAAGACTAACAAAGTTCTCTCACTTTTTCCTTCACCTTTTTGGATCTAACTTTCACTTTATTTTAACAAGGTATAAAGGTTTGGAAGAACATCAAGAAAACTTAACAATCACCAAGAAAATCAACAACAATCTTCCAAGAACAACAACAATTCCTCAACAAAAAGGTCAACTACAAACTTCCAACAAACGGCCAAGTCCTTTATTGTGGTGTTTTGGTCTTAACAAGGGGTGAAGATTGGGATGAACAACAAGAACACAACAACTTTCAAGAACAATAACACCAAAAACGTCCACTCCAAGTCCATAAGAAAGGTCACCACACTGCCAAGAACAACAACATCAATACACGGCCATTAATTTGTTCACAACAACCATCTCAACAATTCAAGGTCAGCTTTAGATCTAGACTCAAGAGTGTTAGAGAAGAAGAAAGATAAAACTAGAAACAACAAATCAAAGAAAAGAACACCTAGATCTAGACTCAACTTTTCAGCCAAGACAACAACAACAAGAATCCAACTTCTTGGCCAAGGACAAAACTTTTTTTTTTGTATTTTTCAACTACCAAGCCCAATATTGATCTTGTAGGAACAAGATCAAGACATTGAAGAAACCAAGAACACAAGAATTTCAAGTCTCGGCCACATATCAAAACCACATGGAAAACAAGTTGGAGCTATTTTCATTTGGAATTTTTTTGAATTTTCATCCAAATGAACCCAAGATTGGTAGTGTGGGAACACAACCAGCCTTGCTTTTATACCAAATGATACAATACAAATTTGGTATGTATAAAAAACAAGCCAAAAATAGTCCATAAACAAAGGGTAACCCGAGAGCTCAACAAACACCATATCTCGGTTCCAACAAAATCAAGAAACAAGGTGTAAATGACACTAAAACCACTAACAACAATAAGAGATAAACAACAATAATGAGAGGAACAACACTACAATAACAATAATCCAATGCTTACAAGATTACAAGAACAACAAGAACTAAACGGTTCACTAGACTGCACAACCAGTACATGATATATAAAGATAGAAAGTGAGAAATAAACTATTACAAGGTTATGAACCCAAAGATGTATTAAATCTAAGGACCCCTAAGACTTACAATAGCAACACCGCACTCTTATGTGAAACAAGAGGAATTCCACTGCTTAAGCACCAACGTTTCAAAGCAATACACAATTATAAGTGAATCCACACTTGTTCATGTCCTAGTTTAGGCCCAGAGACCTTCTTTCTCAAGAGATGTGTTCTTTCAACAATATCCAACAAAAACTAATGAACTAAAACCCTATATTGTTCTATTTATAGTA
>NW_025895157.1:0-1043 GCF_002878395.1 Capsicum annuum
TAATGTAGAACCGGGATCAATTAAGGCATATAATTCGAATGAAAAGATAGACAACGTACCCGTAACCACATCTAGGGAAGCCTCTAAATTCTGTCGATCCGCTAGAGCATACGTACGATTTTGAGCCCCGCTAGAAGTCGTGGCTCTTCTATCACCTCTAACATGACCCATAGGTTGTGCACCCCTTCCTGAATAAGACATTGATGATGATGATGCAACAAATGACCCCGTAGGTCATGCCATACCCCCTATGCCCCTTTGTGGGCATTCTCTTATCATATGCCCCGACATACCGCACCAAAAGCAAACATTAGTCCCCAGCCGACATGCGCCCAAATGATACCTTCCACATTTATTGCATGGCTCTCGAGGAGGTCTTGATTGGTTCATATTCCCTTGCCCTTGGTAACCCACTGTCCGCGAACTCTGACTCTCACTTCTATGCCCAAATTGATTTCCTCTGAACCCTTGGAACTATGGTGGGGCACTAGCTACAGAATAAGAGGATAATGGACTAGGTGGTCTAGCAGAAAACTGTGGTCTGAACCCTCCTTCGGATGCCATGAACTGCCCTGTAGATTTGGCCCTCTTGGAATATCCTCTTTCTGATCCTGTGTTCTTCTCCTCTGCCTCTGATCTTCCATTTTCTGTGCAAAATCTTGGATTCTCGCTATGTCCATATCTTTGTTCAAAGCAGCAATAGTACAATCTATAACCAGATATGGATCTAGCCTATCCACATATTGATGAACTCTGTCATCCATAGTAGCTACAACATTAGGAGCATATCTCGCCAGGGAATTAAATCAGAGACTGTACTCCCTCACGCTCATATTCCCCTGACGAAGATTTAAAAAATGATCTGCACGGGCCTGACGAATCTCGAATGGAAGATAATGATCAAGAAATGCCTCTTTGAACTCTTTCCAAGTAGCTGGGGGCACATCAATACCCCTAGATCGTTTCCAGTCCTCATACAAATATATAGCCTCCCCATTAAATCTATACGCCGCTAACTCCACTGTCTCTCTACCCGTTACATG
>NW_025895158.1:0-1035 GCF_002878395.1 Capsicum annuum
ATACACAAATATAATAAAATTAAATATTATATTTGTGTATTTTGAATATTTTTAGTTTAATTTAATTTATATTATGGATAAATTAAGAAACCTCGCTACTAAAGGTGTTAAAAAATTTTGTCCCGAAAGTGGTAGTGGTAGTAAAAAGCGAATTACTAGCGGTAGAGGTAGTTCAAGTAGTAGATATACCCGTGTGCTTTCGCCTCCGGTACCGCTTGGTACACCTTTTGAGGAAGAAATAGGTGTAGGTGCTCACGATATGGATTATGTAGAAGCTCAGAAAAATTACAGTACAGAAGAAGAAAATTAAGTAGATGCGGTTAATTTAGACGAAGATAATGAAAATATTGCTGAGACACCCGCAGTAGGAGATGCTAATGTTAGATCTGAATCGGTTAATCAAGCTCCCCGTCCTCCCAGTGCCCCAAGACCTCGTAAAAGAACTAGTGTTGCATGGCAATATTTTGAACGTATATCAGATATTGAGGTGCAATGCAATATTTGTCAACAAATATATAAGCATAGAAGTGGAGGCAAGCAAGGGGGTATGGTACGTTAATGAAACATATAGTTGAAGATCACCAAAGAGAGTTAAATATTGCACAAAGTGGTGGGCATGTTGGTGGGCCAACGCAAACTAGAATGGACCCAACAACCGGTCACGTAGCGAAGAAGTATAATAAATTGAGGGACCGAAAAGAAATAGCTAAAATGGTAGCTGTGGGTTGTTTGCCTTTTAATTTTTCTTCTTCTGATGCCTTTATTCGTTATATACCAGCAATTTATAATGTTATGTTTAACGGTATTCCTAGAACTACTTGTCGATCTGATATTTTTAGACTTCATTCACAATATTATTTTTATTTATCAACATTATTAAAAAATATTCAATGTAGATTGTCCCTAACTTCTGATCTTGGTCATACTGTAAATAAAAATGATTATTTAACCGTTACTTGTCATTAGATGGATAGTAATTTCGTGATGCAAAAACGTATTCTTACTTTTTTATATGATGAAGATCGTAAACATACT
>NW_025895159.1:0-2026 GCF_002878395.1 Capsicum annuum
AGATTCAAATAATAATTTAATTTCCAAAGTGCATATGGCAAAAAATAGATTATTTCCTTTGAATCTTAAGACCATTAATGCAAAGTGTTTGAAGGATAATGTGCAAGATGAGACGCGGTGTTGGCACATGTGATTTGGTCATTTGAACTTTGAAGCTCTCAAATAAATGGGAGATAAGAACATAGTTGATGGAATTCCACCAATCAATCATCCCTATCAGTAGTGTGAAGCTTATCTTCTTGGAAAACATGCAAGGAGGAGCTTTCCGAAGGAAACCACGTCAAGACCAACTAATCCACTTTAGCTTACTCATAGTGATATGTGTGGTCAAATCAATCCACCTTCTTTTGGTAAAAGTAAATACTTCTTACTCTTTATTGATGATTTCAGTAGAAAGACTCGGGTATATTTCTTGAAGCAAAAATCAGAAGCTTTTGTTTCCTTTAAAAATTTCAAAGCACTTGTAGAAAAAGAGTGCGGCTATGAAATAAAAACCTTAAGGTTCGATAGAGGAGGCGAATTCACTTCAAAAGAATTTAATTACTTTTATCAGTTTGATGGAATTTATTGCCCTCTAATGGTACCTTACTCGCCCCAACAAAATAGAGTTGCAAAAAGAAAGAATAGAATAATTCATAATATGGCAAGATGTATGTTGAAAGCTAAAAATATGCAAAAAGAATTTTGGGTTGAGGTTTTTTCATGTGCAGTTTATTTAAGAAATAGGTCTCCAACAAGAAATGTGAAAGATCAAACACCTCAAGAAGCATGGAGCGAAAGAAAGCCAAGTGTCAAGTACTTGAGAATCTTTGGGAGCATAGCCTATGCTCATGTTCCACATCAAGGGAGAGCTAAACTTGATGATCGAAGCATTAGGTATGTGTTTATTGGCTATGACACTAGTTCAAAAGGCTATAAGTTATACAATCCAAGAAACAACAAAGTGGTGGTCAGTCGAGATGTTGAATTTGATGAAGAAGTGTCATGGAATTGGGAAGACCAGGAGGCTCGGAAAGAAAGATCATATAATTTTCTTCCATACTTTGGAGATGAAGAAGAGCAGGATTCCATGGCACCTGCACAAGATGCAACCCTACCAGCAAATGTTGTATCTCTTTCTTCTCAAGATCATAGTTCAAGTGAAAGGCCACAGAGATGAAGAGCATCTAAGAACTCTCTGATGACACAGAAGAAGTTACTAATTTTTATTTTTTGTGTTTTTTATATGCTATCATTGAACTAATGAATTTTGATGAAGTTGTTAAAGACAAAAGGTGGAGACAAGTTAAGAAGGAAGAAATCCAGTCGATAAAGAAAAACAAAAAGATAACAACTCTTCCTAAATATCATCAAGTAATTGGAGTCAAATGGTTATACAAGACAAAGAAGAATGCTTATGAAAAGGTAGAACTCAAGTACGTGAAATCCCATGATCAAGTTGCAAATATTTTAATAAAACCTCTCCAATTTGAAGACTTTCAGAGATTGAGATCAAGTCTTGGAATGAAGAAGAAAAATAAAATTAAGGAAGAGATTTGTGGGGTTAAAAGATAATTAAATAAAAAATTAGTGTTGCAACATGTCTAATGTGGTGAAAGGAATTTGGAATTTTGTGTTACATCATGATCACGTTGGAAATTGGTGTGACAACATAAAAATTTGGGACGTTCATCTATAAATAGATAAATTCACCATCATTCCAAGTACACCAAAATTGAGAGAGCAATAGAGAGAAAAGAGAGTAATCCAGAGATATTCTATAGCTTGTGAGATAATAGTGTGGGAGTAATATTGTAGTGTGTTATGAGAAATAAAAAGATAGTTGTTTCGTTTATAAAGAGTAGTAGTCTTTTGACACTGTCAAGTTGTAATCAGTATTATTGTATTACTTCATTGGGTATTTTATTTATCCAGTTATAATATTTAGTGTCGTTGTTACTCTCCTGTTATTGCTACTTGTGTGGATATTATCCTCAGTGGGAATATTTATTTTCCCAGTAGTACACAACCTATCTTACTTTCAGGG
>NW_025895160.1:0-1807 GCF_002878395.1 Capsicum annuum
TAAAATAAATTACATACCTCACCTACCTACTTATTCTTACAAATGATTACATACCAAACCTACACATCAACAATGATAAATTACGTATATTTAGAATATTGACAAATGGATATGAAAAATATACAATTAATAGAAAAACTAATGAAAATAAAATTAGTAGAATATATGAGAACTAAAGATATAAAATATATAGAATTTCTTAATGAAAATATAGAGGAATTATTAAGATTAAAACAAACAACTAATAAATGTTGTGATAAAGCAATTAATTACTAGAATCCAATTCTAAGTTATCCAAGTTATTTGTAGAAATCTAAGCATAATTTGGATAATATGACAAGCTATATATCTGATGAAAGTAAGATACTAGTTTTATATATCATAAAAGACTTAGAATTAGAAGACATGAAGAAAATAATATGGGAAAAAATAGTTGATTCTGAAGATGAGTTTCTAAGTACTAATTGGATAGAAGATGAATTAGAAAATATAGATTTCTATGGCAAAAATAATTTAGACAGTTATTATTCAGATGGATATTATATAGATTAAAAATGCTAGAATATATTAATAGAGTTAGAGAAAAACAAAGTTGGCTATACGAAGAAATTATTTATAGAAATCAGCTTAGAAAAAGAAGAGAACAATTAAAAGAAATATTAATTTGGATAAATAAAACCATAGAACAACTAGAATTAAAAGATAATTTAGAACATGATTTAGACATGAAATTATTCATAGACGAAAAAGATAGGATAATTAACAAAATAGATAACGTAGAATTTGTTATCAGATATAGTACAATTAGAATAAATTATTACAAAGAAATTTGCGGTATCACAACTACTTTAGGATAAAATGATAGACTATGAGTATTTAATATATTGGAGACAAGATATGAAAGAAATAAGATTAACAGAAATACTTATGAAAGAGAATTTAATTGAATATTTTAGAACAAAAGATATAGAATATTTAGAATACCTCCAAAATAATATACAGGAATTATAAAAACTAAGAGAAAAAACTAAAGAATATTACAGTAAAACATTTAATCAAATACCATCTAATCACCCCCAAGATATGAACATTAATAAAATTAAAATAAATACACTAAAAATAAAAATGTTTAGAGAAATTAAGAAATATCCACGCATAACTAAAAATAGATCCATTAGAGCTATAATAGATCATTATTATCAATTATTTTTACAAATTGTTCAAAAGGACTTTCTATTTGTATATTGTTAATTTTATTTTTTCCTGTTATTTTATGTTTTGTTGTTAATACATATAGATTTTTACATCTTGCTGTAAATATTTTACTTCCCGGGGTTAGTTCTATTCCTGATATTTTTCGATATAATACTAATGATTTATCTATATTTTTATCTGTTATTGCTACTGAATAATTCAAACTTATTATAAATTTAAATTTTTGGTATATTAAATTTCTTTTTATGGAAGTTATTATACTTTTTTTCTATAGGTTTTATAATTCTATCATCTGCTAAATATAATTTTATTGGTGTATCTATTCCTTCTCTAAAACATGCTTCTATTTTTTGTTGTGCGTGGATATTTCTTAACTTCTCTAAACTTTTTTATTTTAGTGTATTTATTTTAGTTTTATAAATGTTCATCTCTTAGGGGTGATTAGATGGTATTGGATTAAATGCTTTACTGTAATACTTTTTAGTTTTTTCTCTTAGTCTTTTTAATTCTTGTATATTATCTTGGAGGTATTCTAAATATTCTATATCTTTTGTTCTAAAATATTCAATTAAATTCTCTTTCATAAGTATTT
>NW_025895161.1:0-1296 GCF_002878395.1 Capsicum annuum
GTCTACGTAGAGTTTTGTTTATCGGTGTGTCGTGCACCGCATCTATAAACAGGATGCTATGGACATTTAGGAATTATTTCTTTTCTTCATGTCTTAGATCGTGCGATAGAGCCTATATTGTATATGAAGTCATAGTTAACCACTGAATCCGTTTGTTTCTCTTATTATAGTAATAATGCCAGTTACTAGAAGCAAGAATACCGGTAAGTAAGTAGATGTAGCTACCGGAGAGGGGACTAGTAAGTCACCCACTATACCAGCTAATCAAAGTGAGGCTCCAGCTGAGCATGCATCAAAAACTTCCTCCACTCCAGAAGAAATAAGGGGGAGGAGAACTATATCCCCAGAGCCACCTATTAATGTTGTTGATCAAGATCTTAGAAATGCAGTGCAACTTTTTACTCGTATAGTTGCTGGGCAAGCTCAAGGGCAAGCCATTCCTACCACGGGTTCTAGTGGTACAGATAGGGCGGCTAGCCTTCGAACACAGGATTTTCTTAAGATGGATCCTCTCATTTTTACTGGATCAGATCTTAACGAGGACCCACAGGACTTTATTGATCAAATTCAAAGGGCCTTAGATGTTATGCATGTAATGGGTAGAGAGACAGTGGAGTTAGCAGCGTATAGATTTAAAGGGGAGGCTATATATTGGTACGAGGACTGGAAACAATCTAGGGGTATTAATGCACCCCCAGCTATTTAGAAAGAGTTCAAAAGGGAATTTCTTGATCATTATCTTCCTTTCAAGATTCTCCAGGCCCGTGCAGATCAGTTTTTAAATCTTCGTCAGGGGAATATGAGCGTGAGGGAGCACAGTCTCCGATTTAATTCCTTGTCGAGATATGCTCCTAATGATGTAGCTACTATGGATGACAGAGTTCGTATATGTGGATAGGCTAGATCCATATCTGGTTAGAGATTGTACTATTGCCACTTTGAACAAAGATATCGACATAGCGAGGATCCAAGCTTTTGCACAGAAAATGGAAGATCAAAGGCAGAGGAGAAGAACACAGGAATTAGAAAGAGAATATTCCAAGAGGGCCAAATCTACAGGGCAATTCATGGCATCCCAAGGAGGGTTCAGACCACAGTTTTTTACTAGACCACCTAGGCCATTATCCTTTTATTCTACAACTAGTGCCCCGCCATAGTTCCAAGGGTCCAGAGGAAATCAATTTAGGCACAGAAGTGAGAGTTAGAGTTCGCAGACAGTGAGGTACCAAGGGCAAGGGAATATGAACCAATCGAGACCTCCTCGAGAGCCATGCAATAAATGTGGAAGGTATCATT
>NW_025895162.1:0-1545 GCF_002878395.1 Capsicum annuum
CTAGTAGGGTGGAAACAAGTTCATTGGTAACGTAGGACATCATACAAAACCATTATGGATCACATGTTACTGAATAACTTTGGAAACTTTCTTAATAGAACAATTGTTCACTTTCATGCCAAAGATATGGTATAGAGTATGCTTTACATACCTGACTGTCAACCTTCAATACTAGTCCCAAATGGACTTCCCGTCTTTTTAGATTACTTATCTACAATGAACATATATAGCAATCTAGTATTAGCGACCAATCATCACAATTCAATTATTTGAATTCACCAAACTAGTGGTTAAGTAGTAAGCCTTAATTACACCATAAAGGGTGTCACTTTAACCCTCTTATACTCCAATTATATTCATATTCCATGAATATTCATCTGACATCCTCCAACATCAAGTTTGGATTCATTTATCCTTCCAACTAATCCATTAAACCAAATTAAGCCATAGACATAAATAATCATCAATTCAATAGTATATCATCATATCCACCTTCCATAACTCAATTACCATATCCAGCTTCCATAACTCAATTACCATATCCACCTTCCATAATTCAATACAACCAAACAATGCAAAATAGTCCATAACCCTATTTTCATCACCTTTCAATAACAACCAATACAGATAATCCTCTATCACACATATACATATGGAAAAGAACAAAGTCAAACAATATTCATACCTTAGAATTCACCTCTTGATTATGCAATTATTTTTGCACAAATAATAGGTGTCGTTCGAAGCTCTCGAGATGACAAACGCAGTTATCAGATTACTTTAGAATTTCTACGATTGAATGAAAAGTAATTTAAAGGTCAAATTTGGCTAGGGTTTGTTCTTTCTCAATGATTGATGATGAAAATGAGTTTCTGAACTCACATACATGTATATATACACATATTCCCATCCATAATATAATAGGAAATGACCAAAATGCCTTTAAAATTTAAATAATGTCAAATCTGTCCTTTGGTGGACTATTTTTATAAGCTAAAGTAGATCGACCATAAATCTTAGCTCCGATATTAGATTTGGGTGAAATTGGTATCGTTGGAAGGATAATTCAAAGGGCTTTCATTTCATATAAAGTAGGCCACCCAGTTCGTCCTGTACAAGGAGTTATGGTCATTTGAATTTGACCCTATAAATCTGTTTTGATAGGCTGAAGTAAAACGAGTATAACTCCTTAATCAGACGTTGGATTTTGATGAAACCAATTGCATTGGAAAGAATACTCAAAGATCTTTCTTTTCATAGGTCGCAGCTCTCCCAGTTCATTATATTATGGGAGTTATGTTCATTTGAAATTGACCCAAAAATTCAGCTGGCCTCAGTAGTTTGTGTGCAAGAAATTTTCCTGCACATTTACTATTCCCAAATATCCCGGCCACCGTTTTATAGTTTCGAACGTGATCGATTATATCTGAAACCTATTCGTTTTTGGAAATCTTTATATCGTTGGAAAGCTTATTCAATAACCTTCGCATGGAACCATCGACGGGCAAATTCCGGTATAAATAAAATAAAAAAATTAATTCCATA
>NW_025895163.1:0-1084 GCF_002878395.1 Capsicum annuum
AATCTAAATAATGAAATTAATTATAGAAACCGAATTAGAAAAATAATGAAAAACCTAAAAGAAAAATTAATATGGATAGAAAAAACCTTAGAAAATTTAGATAAAAGTACATGTGATAGTTAATATAATTTAAAAAACTCACTACGAGAAGAACAACACAAGATAATAAATAATATTGAAAATCTAGAATTAGATATACATTACAGCACAGATAGAATAAATTATTATACAAAAATTTATAACTCTGCAATTACTACGGAATAAAATAATTAATGAATATATCTTACGAAAAAAATAAATCATTAAAAGATACTGAAACAAAATTTAAAAAATATCCACGCACAAATAAAAATAGATTCACTAGAAACCTAATAAATCTATTTAAACTATTAAATCCGCGCACCCCCCTACAAATGGTATCAGAGCCCAGCAACTTAAAAAGTACGGAAGAGATATATGTTGAAGTTAGAATATAGATATATGTTAGAGTTATTAGAATTAAAATTAGATTTAGAGTTAAAAAATTTACCTACAAAATTGTTAAATTAATTATGCGAAGACCATTTAAAAATAGAAAGGCTTTTAGAAAAATTAAAGAATCTTTAATTAATAATTATTCAGAATATATAAGTTTAAATAAAACAAAAGAAAATCCACAAAAATTAGCCTTCCTAATTACATTAATATCTAGTATTGAATCAAAATTAATAACACATTTAAAATCCAGAAGAATGAAACACATACCACTTAATTATGATAAAATTAGATTTAGATATCCACCAAGATATTATAAATATAATTTAAAATGAATAAAGTACAACAATATAAAGAACTAAAATAAATTATCTCTGAAAAACGTAAAGAATTAAAAATAAGAATAAAAAGACACATTATAATATATTTGCCGGAGTTAGTAAAAATTCAATAGATACACAGAAAGATGAAATATCAAAATTAGAATCACAAATAGATAGTTTAGAATATGTATATCAACATGACCTATTCACAATAAAATGAATAAAGAAGAATTTATAATAGATGAAAAAATATATGAAAACTACGAAGGATCAAAAATAAAAATAGT
>NW_025895164.1:0-4706 GCF_002878395.1 Capsicum annuum
GTAATGAGGTGAAAAAAATTATATTTTTGTGACTAGATAAATATTTTTGTTGCTCAAACACAAAGAATTGTTGCATCACTTTTTGCACATTTTATGAGTTATAACAACAAAATTTCATTCAACATGTCGATGTATCATGATACAAGATGTGGCGTATGAATCGATAGAGAAACTTTTCATCATACATATTTAGGAGTTTGTAAATCAGCATGTGACATTTGAAATTTCATGAATTTTCATAGTGATAGTCTTAGTATCAAGCAATTGAAGAGTATATAGTTGCAACTTGTAAACCTTAGTTATTCCTTTTCTTTTGTTCGTATCTAATTTAATTTATTTCAATCTTCATGTCAGAAATTCTAACATTCATTCGTTCCTCTTATTTGTTACAATAATAATAAGCCGAAGCTATTTTTACAATATATTATATTATGGTTTTTCACTTTCAATTGCTCTAAAAAGGATGTATTTACTGTAGTTGAAATTAGTTTTATGGTGACTATATATGTCTTTTCTATTTTTATTATTTTTCTATATACTACTTATCTATTATATATTAGTGAAAGTCCTTGGTACTACTATTTTGTCTTATTCTCTTTCTTTCATTTATATTTTACTATTATTATTACTACTATTATTTCTATTTCTATTTATTTATTATTATTATTATATTATTTTTTACTGCTATATATAAGTGAAGATTGGGGTGACTACCAAGAGTATTTCGGTAATTTTAGTCACCCTAACCTTCACTTATATATAGTGGTAAATAAAATGGTTACACATGCATTTATTTTTTCCTTATATTTATTAGTTTAGTCCTTATTTTTATGGTGCAATAAAATGGTTACACATGCATGTGTTTTTTCCTTATATTTATTAGTTTTGTCCTCATGTATTATTTTAATAATATTTTTACTTAGACCTTTGTAATTGAATTATACATGATAGTATTTTTTTATAATATCTTTTTGTTCCTTATTAAATGACTACCAAAGGTATTTCGGTAATTTTATGGTGCAATAAACGAAGGTTAGGGTGACTATGATACGAAAAAGACAACGGAAGCCATAAAACAACTCCAAAACAATCCACTAATCTTAAAGATTTGAGGACTAAGATGGAGACCACTCTTGGATTCACTACAACAACAAGAAGAACGAAATATAAGGGTGTGTTTCAACCCCAAAATAGTAGCAACACAACAAGAACAAGATGAACAATAGACAAATTTTGGATTGCACATTAACAACACAAACACACAATTACAACATCAACACTACTACACAATTACAAAGAAACAAAAGGATAGATAGTTAGACAAATTGAAGGTATAATCTTAACAACCCAAAAGCCTATTCCACTCTTGGACCTTTAACATCATACACAACAAATACCTAACTCTTACGTTGACACAAGTGTGACCTCGATCTCCCAAGAATCCAACATTTCCAAGCTTGAATCCAACACAAGTGATTCCACACTCAAGTTGATTTCCCTAGTTACTATGTTTCGGCCAAGAGGCCATTCTCTCAAGAGAGGGTGTTTCAATGTTACAACTTTCAATATTCAATCAAAACTAATGACTAAAACCCTACATTATTCTATTTCTAGTAGGTTACAAAATAAAGTGTGAAATGTTCAAAATGACCCCTCAGTCAAATGCTTCAATAGGCGCCCTTGGAGTGCTATGTATGGACGGTTTTGGTGTCTATTTAGGTGCTCCTTTGCACTTCATTTGCACACACCAAGTCTCGGGTCTAACATACGCCCTCATAAGTCTATCTACGTGATCGTACTCGTATCATCCTCCCCTTCTTGAAAAGGATTCGACCTCGAATCCATACCTTGCAAAATCAAGAAAAGACAAACAAGCACACATTCTCATGACACGAGGGTTAGGGTTAGCAAAAATAAACACATTAATATGCCATGCCGAGGGGGAACAAATTTAAAGTATATCCATGGGTCCTTTATATTAAACATGACAATATTAGTATAAATGTGACAAAGAAAGTGGCTTGTATAAATACCAAAACAAAATGAAAATAGGCCGAGAGTTATCCTTTCCCATCCTAAGATGGTACCGGGATCAAATGGAAGAATTAGCCAAGGGCCTAAGAAGAGGCTAGTGCTTCTTTCCCCTAAAATGTCACTCCCATATTCACATATAAAAATATTTTCATACATATGATCTCTATGAACAAAACTAATCGCAATGCTTTTACCACACAAGATGTTCAAAGAGTCATGCGCATTATCAAGATTAATTCTATAGACACCATCACTAACTTGTGAATTTTTAAGCACTTCATTCACATGCCCAAGTAGTGAACTACATTTAAGAGTAAATTGATCATCATGAACACCAAGAGTACTCATTTTCGAGACTACACATTCCTTGCCCATAAGTGTACTATCATCTTTCAAGAAGAGATTTCCATCTTTAGGAGGAATGTTGTCATTCCATAGTGGGTTAGCATATTGGCTATAGCCTTCAAGGAAAGCTATACCATCATTTTCACCACTAGGTTCATTAGGAGTGTTTATATCATCTTTAAACAAAACATTAAACCTAAAGAGAGCATGGTCTATCTCACGGACAGATTTGGAACTAACAAGTGTTTCACTCTCTATAAGTTCACTATCAAGTACCAAAGATGTTTCAATCTCCTCTTTACCTTGGTATGGGTCGGGGCATCCCACCTCTTCCTTTGGGAAGCTTTCATCGCAAGGTGCTTGGACAATTGGATTTTGTGGATAGAGTTTGGGTAGCAATTGGCGTATAATTTCAATGTGCCGTTTCATGTCTTCAATATTGTCATTGATGCGATCACATGTGGCATTGAAATTATGGGCAGCCACTGTACCTAACAAAAAATACACAACAAACAAAGAAAACAAACAAACTTGTTACTTCAGTTTTACCTCGCACTTGGTTTCACAAGTGTTGAAAGCCGGCTTATACTTCGTGAGTGATTGAGTGTCGAGTCTACTCTTGTCTCGAAATGGATTTTTGTTTGAAACTTAAACGAAATCTTGTAGGACTTGAGTCAAGAACTAACAGCGAATTCAAAAAGATAAAAGTACACAACAAACGTAAACACGAACAAACGGACACAAAACTAACTTACAAGCTAGTAGGAGATTACTATGTAGTCAATTAGTGTTCAAACCAACAAATGAACTAAGAGACAATAAAATGAAACTAAAAAATCTAAAATTTGAGCCAAAATTTGATGCGTGAACAGTAACTTAATGATGTGGCAGCCACGTATTGGTTGTGGTTTCTAACAATTTTTTGTTGTCCAATTTCAAGTCTTGGTCAATTTTCAATGTGGACTTTGGTGGAATTTGTTTAAGAAGGGAAATTCAAACAAGTCTTGGAGCCCTTTTCAATTGCAAGTTTCTAGACTTTGACTTTACTTGTACTTCTCCTTAAAACATGGGTCCTTGAATCATGGAAAGTTGTTGGAAAGTGGTTGAGATGTGATTGACTAGTTGATGAGTGATGGCAAGTCTTTCAAGACTAACAAAGCTTCACCTTTTTCCCTTCACCTTTATAGATCTAAGGTTCACTTTATTTTAACAAGTTATGAAGGTTGTGAAGAACTTCAAGTACAAAATCAACAATCACCAAGAAACAACAAACAACAATGCTCCAAGAACACCAACAATTTCACGTGGCCAACTTCCAATTTTCACAATACAATATCTTCAACACTTGGCCAAGACAACTGCAACTTCAACAAAATGGTTCTTAGGCCAACAATGAACAACAATATCATGTGGCCAAGCTTATAACAACAACAAGATGAAGGCCACAAGACCAAAATAGTCCACCACAACAATTTTCAACAACAAATCGGCCAAGTCCAAGTTCACGAAAACAACACCAACAATGTAAGCTCAAACTTAGATTTAGACTCAAGAGTGTTAGAAATGAAGAAAACTAACACTATAAACAACAAAACAAGCAAACATCTCAGCCAAGACACAACAATAACACAATTTCGATCAAGAAATGGACAGATTTGCTTTTTTTTACTTTTTCAGTTTTCTAACACTTTTTTAATTTTTCTATCAAGCAAGCCCAAGATTGATCTTGTAGGAACAAGATCAAGCCATGCTCTAATACCAAATGATACAGAAAAGACAATAAAAGCCACAAAACAACTCCAAAATAGTTCACTAATCTTAAGGATTTGAGGACTAAGATAGAGACCACTCTCAGATTCACTACAACAACAACAAGAACGAAATATAAGGGTGTGTTTCAACCCCAAAACAGTAGCAACACAACAAGAACAAGATGAACAATAGACAAATTTTGGATTGCACATTAACAACAAAATGCACGATTACAACATCAACACTACTACACGATTACAAAAAAACAAAAGGATAGATAGTTAGACAAATTGAAGGTATAATCTTAACAACCCAAAAGTCTATTCTACTCTTGGACCTTTAACATCATACACAACAAATACCTAACTCTTACGTTGACACAAGAGTGACCTCGATCTCCCAAGCATCCAACGTTTCTAAGCTTGAATCCAACACGAGTGATTCCATACTCAAGTTGATTTCCCTAGTTACTATGTTTTGGCCAAGAGGCCATTCTCTCAAGAGAGGGTGTTTCAATGTTACAACTTTCAATATTCAATCAAAACTAATGACTAAAACCCTACATTATTCTATTT
>NW_025895165.1:0-1064 GCF_002878395.1 Capsicum annuum
CCTCTGTGAGTGCTGACATTCAAGAAAATCTTTCTTTTGATGAGATTCCTGTTGAGATTCTTGATTTCAGTGTCCGAAGACTAAGGAACAAAGAAGTTCCCTTGGTCAAGGTGTTGTGGTGAAACCAATTTGTTGAGGGTGCAACTTGGGAAGCTGAGGCGAATATGCGATCCAAGTACCCGCACCTATTTTCCACGAACTCCGATCAAGCCAAAGGTACCTTTCTTTCCTAAATCATGTAGTTTTGATAAAAGTTGCAGCAGTTCAACTGTCATTTATTGTGTGCTCAGCTGTAGTTTCTTGAATTTATGCATTCTATGTTGCATTCGGAGTGAGAAACGATGTGGTGATGAGTCTAACGAATGGTTTCAGTCGTATGCTCTATTCCCTATCTAATCTCGACATGTCTAGCATCATTCGAGGATGAATGTTTCCTAGGGGGAATGATGTAATACCTCAGGAAATTTTTCATTGAAATTTTGTGCGTAAACGTGTTGGGTTCTATCTTCTAGAATGAATTATAAATTTTTCGTGTGTAATATCTTAGATTATGACCCAGCATTGCGTAGAGTATTGAATAATCTTTCCAACGATATATGGATCATCCAAAACGGACACCCAAGCGACAAGTTATGAATATTCCGATCGAACCATGAATAGTAGTGAAAGGTAAACGTGCAGGAAAAAGTACTGAGGGCTGGCGTATTTTTTCTCCAACTTTAAATGATCATAACTCCTTGTACATAATGATCTGGGTGATCTACTATATATCAACAGAAAGCTGTGCGAGTCCTCTTTCTAATGAAATTGATTTCATCCAATTTTGATATCGGAGTAAAACGTTATGGTTGGTCTACTTCAGACTATCAAAATAGTCCACCAAAGGACAGATTCGAGAATTTTTTTAATTTTTAGGGGTGTTTTGGTCATTCCCCCTCACCCAAAATCCGTCCAAACCCTATATTAAAGCCTATTAAAAGCATTATATGTTATATTTCATCAAATTCCCTCAAAAAGAAAACCCTAAGCTCCTACATCCAACTTCAAGAACCTCCAAAGTTCAC
>NW_025895166.1:0-1249 GCF_002878395.1 Capsicum annuum
TTGAGTTTGAATTTGGTGACCTAGTGTATCTGAAAATTTCACCCATGGGGGGGGGGGGGGTGAAGAGATTCAGAAAGAAGGGGAAGCTTAGTCCCCGTTATGTTGGTCCTTACAAAATTTTTAGCCGAGTTGGTAAGGTAGCTTATGAAGTCAAGTTGCCTTCTGAATTGTCCTCTGTTCATCCAATATTCCATGTCTCCATGCTTAGAAATCCTATTAATGATACTATGGTAGTGGATTCCTCTGTGAGTGCTGACATTCAAGAAAATCTTTCTTTTGATGAGATTTCTATTGAGATTCTTGATTTTAGTGTCCAAAGACTAAGGAACAAAGAAGTTCCCTTGGTCAAGGTGTTGTGGCGAAACCAATCTGTTGAAGGTGCAACTTGGGAAGATGAGGCGGATATGCGATCCAAGTACCCACACCTATTTTATGTGAACTCCGATAAACCTGAAGGTACCGATCTTTCATAAATCATGCACTTTTGATAAAAGTTACAGCAGGTCAGCTGTCATTTATTATGTGTTCAGCTGTAGTTTCTTGAATTTAAGCATTCTATGTTGCATTCGGAGTGAGAAACGATGTGGTGATGAGTCTAACGAATGGTTTCAGCTATATGCTCTATTCCCTATCTAATCTTGGCATGTCTAGCATCATTCAAGGATAAATATTTCCTAGGGAGGGATAATGTAATACCTCGGGAAATTTTTCATTGAAATTTTGTGCGTAAACGTGTTGGGTTCTATCTTATAGAATAAATTATAAATTTCCGTATGAAATGTCTTAGATTATGACCCACCATTGCGGAGTCAAATAAGCTTTCCAAAGATATGTGGATCATCCAAAATGGACACTCAAGCGACGAGTTATAAACATTCCGATTGAACCGTGAATAGTAGTGAACAATAAAACGTGCAGGAAAAAGTACTGAGGCTGGCGTATTTTTGCTCCAACTTTAAATGATCATAACTCCTTGTACATAATGACCTGGGTGATCTACTATATATCAACTGAAAGCTCTGTGAGTCCTATTTCCAATGAAATTAGTTGCATCCAATTTTTCTATCAGATAAAAAGTTATGGTTGATCTACTTCAGCCTATCAAAAGTGAATTTTTGGGTCAACTTCAATCGATCATAACTCCTCATACACAATAATCTGGGTGAGACACTATATATCATTGGAAATATATGAGAGTCCTTTTTCTAATGAAATTGGTTTCATCCAATATGAATATCAGAGTAAAACG
>NW_025895167.1:0-1914 GCF_002878395.1 Capsicum annuum
TGTTGGTCCTTACAAATTCTTAGTCGTGTTGGTAAGGTAGCTTATGAAGTCAAGTTGCCTTCCGAGTTGTCCTCTGTTCATCCAATATTCCATGTCTCCATGCTTAGAAAGCATATTAGCGATGTTGTGGTAGTGGATTCCTTTGTGAGTGCTAACATTAAAGAAAATCTTTCTTTTGATGAGATTCCTATTGAGATTCTTGATTTCAGTGTCCAAAGACTAAGGAACAAACAAGTTCCCTTGGTCAAGGTGTTGTGGCGAAACCAGTCTGTTGAGGGTGCAACTTGGGAAGCTGAGACAGATATGCGATCCAAGTACCCGCACCTATTTTCTGTGAACTCTGATCAAGCCGAAAGTACCATTCTTTCCTAAATCATAGACTTTTGATAAAAGTTGCAGCAGTTCAGCTGTCATTTATTATGTGTTCAGCTGTAGTTTCTTGAATTTATGCGTTCTATGTTGCATTCGAAGCAAGAAACGATGTGGTGATGAGTATAACGAATGGTTTCAGTTGTATTCTCTATTCTTTATCTAATCTTGGCATGTCTAGCGTCATTCGAGGATGAATGTTTCCAAGGGGGGATGATGTAATACCCCGGAAAATTTTTCGTTAAAATTTTGTGCGTAAATGTGTTGGGTTCTATCTTCTAGAATGAATTATAAATTTTTTGTATGAAGTGTCTTAGATTATTACCCACCATAGCGTAGAGTATCGAATAAACTTTGCAAAGATATGTGGATCATCCAAAATGGACACCAAAGCGACGAGTTATGAACATTCCGATCGAACCGTGAATAGTAGTGATCAGTAAAACGTGCAGGAAAAAGTACTGAGGCCTGGCGTATTTTTTGTTCCAATTTTAAATGATCATAACTCTTTGTACATAATGATCTGGGTGATCTACTATATATCAACGGAAAGCTCTATGAGTCCTCTTTCCAATAAAATTAGTTTCATCCAATTTTTCTATTAGAGCAAAAAGTTATGATCAATCTACTTCAGCCTACCAAAAGCAAATTTTTGGGTCAACTTAAAATGATCATAACTCCTCGTACACAATGATCTGGGTGAGATACTATATATCAACGGAAATATATGAGAGTCCTCTTTCTAATGAAATTGTTTTCATCCAATTTGGATATTGGAGTAAAATGTTGTGGTTGATCTACTTCAGACTATCAAAACAGTCCACCAAAGGACAGATTCGAGAATTATTTAAATTTTAGGGGCGTTTTGGTTATTCCCCCTCACCCAAAATACATATAAACCCTACATTAAAGCCTATTAGAAGAATTATATGTTATATTTCATCAAATTCCCTCAAAAAGAAAACCCTAAGCTCCTACATCCAACTTCAAGAACCTCCAAAGTTCACCATTAATTCTGTAAATTTATTCAAGATTCCAAGTTCCTAGTTCAAAAACTCCAAGAACCATCATTCCAAGGCACGATTAACATCTCAAAAATGAGTATCGATCTAATATTCATCATTCAAGGTATGTGGGGGTTTTCAACAAGAGCTCTCTTTCGTTCTTGTGCCCAAAAGTAATTTTCTTTACAAAGACATGATTTTTATATAATTTTTACGAATTTGAAGCATAAACCCATATCTTATGATGATTATTATGAAATCTTGATGTTTATGATTTTGAAAGATGAATTTACATATGTGGAGATATAAACCATGAATTTTGAACGATATTTATCATGATTTTGATATTTGGGTCGTGAATCCCTATTGGAAACTGTGTTTTTTCTTAGAAAGTGTGTGTTATAAGAACGTTTATGTTGAATATTTGAGATATTTTGAATGATTTGACCCTTTGGTCTTAATGGAGTTGTTTTGAACTCGAGTGTGAAAGAAATCCACAACGTGGTTGATTTTGATAGATGGGAAGCATGATGGCTCCCGG